>NC_089039.1:1235714-1538928 GCF_034140825.1 Oryza sativa Japonica Group
CGCTCCGTGACAAGCTCCTCGCCATCGACTGCATCGAGCTCGCCGAAGAGGTAATTAATCGGTAGTAGTAATAGTTATATTCATCTTTCTGAATTAATTATATAGCTATACTTATAAAACCCTCTTATATAAACCCTAGTTTTATTAGGTTAAAGTACTGATAATAATACTATGGTTAATATGTGTCTGTTTAAATAAAATTTAAACCATTTATATGCATTAAAACCCTAGCTATGTTAGGTTAAACTGACAATATTATGGTTAATATGCCTATAAGGACTACATCCAGCTTGTCGAAGAGGTAAAATTTGTACGTACTAGTAGTAATTGTATTCATCTTTTCGGACCACCTTAATTGTAAACCTAAAACCCCTCCTTAAAACCTGAAAGCCGGCCTAAAACCCTAGCTATATTAGGTTAAACTTGATAATACAACCGTTAATATGTGATTTTTTTTCTACCTTTTAAAAAAATTAAATGTATTTCAGGTGTACGAGACAATCTTTTTTAATAAAAAATTACGACACCCACTAATACTTACTGTCCTTATATTTATATTTATATACCAATGATATAGATTTTACACTATAATTTATCCATATTTTTGTCGGTAACATAGGTTTTACGTGCACGATTAAGTTAATTATACGTTCGTTCGTGTATTGTGTAACATAACACGTGGTTTCATCAAGACTGCATTCTTTTTTTTTTACAACGACATACATTTTTTAAATCTAAATCTCCTATTGTTGTTCCATCAATAGTAAGATTAAATTGAGTACAATTGTAAGGGTATATCCTTCTCTTTTATGGTTGGTTGGTGTGGATGTGGTGCTAAAGGAGACGGTTGCTTCGTTTTGTGTGTTTATACAGTGCCTTCGCGCTCTGGGCGTCATATCCATGGAGTGCCCCAAGGAGTGCCTCAGCCACGGCGTGCCAGCCGCCGTGCTGCAGTTCTTCGACTTCTTCTCGATGCACAAGCAGGTGAAGCCTCCTCATCCTGATCAGACTATCTCTCATCTCTTGTGGTTTAATCCTTCTTTGCGCTGCTCTGCCGCCTCCGTGCTTGACATGCTTGCGCCCACGCTCACCACCTGTTTGTGGAAATGCCTCGCAGAAGCTGGTGCTCAAGATCGTCGCCAACGTCTTGGGCGACTTCAGCGCGAAGGATGCGGCCAAGGCCATGGAGGCCGCGCCCGTTCTGTGCAACCTCCTGCAATCCACTGACAAGACGGTACGCGTGTTTAATTTTATGATGGTTATATTATGAGTTTGTCTTCTTCTTCTCTTTCTTGGAGAGCTACTGTTTCTGACTGATGGGTTTGTTGACCGTTCTGGATGTTTAGATACTCGACTCCGCCGTTTCTTGCTTGGTTTTGGTCTCTGATGGTGCTTGCGACAGTGCCCAACACATGGAAAAGCTTTACGAGCTTAATGCAGTCCAAGCGACGATGAGGTTGATGGAGAACGACGGGTGGAAGAGCCTCAGCGATGAGACTTTATCTGTATGTTGCATGATACTGCTTCCTCAGCCATCGTTTTTCTTACTCTAAAATTGACTCAAAATGAAATATTCTTGTTATTCCACATTACCTTATAAACCTGTAGCCTTAAAGATGTAACTAATTATCAACTCTTTAAGTATTCGAAATCAGGAGACTCTTTGATTACCACCTTTATAATTCGCATGTGTTTTTTCATGTTTCATGAAAAGGCGTCCTTTTTATTTAGAAGTCATTTTTACGGCAAACTATCTTAGATGTTTATGGCTCCCTTTAGAAAATCTAAATAGTGTAAGAAGTATCGACAACACAGGCACACTATTTAGTAATCCGCAGCAAAGCACATGTGGTATGTTAGCTGTTAATTCATTCCTATCTTAGTTTTAGCAATTGATCATTCATGACTGAATTGACATGTGTGACAGGGCATCCTTGGTCTTCTCAAAGACCTAGCTTCTCTCTCAGCAAGGGCTGTAAAGTCTCTTTTTGAGTTAAACATTTGTGATTTGCTCAAGCAGATGATAACATACTACACCTCGTCGCACAGTGATCACAATAAGGTACATTTTTCCCTGTGTGTCTTAGCATCAGAAATTTTGTTGCCATGTTTTCCTATGATGACCTAATACTTGACACAAAAGCAGATTAAAAATTTTAGTGTAAATTGTTAAAGTGGCGTCACATGTTTATACCTTAATGTATATTTTCAAGAGTTAGAAAAATTGGTAGTACTTCTCATTTGTTTTTTTTATACAATTACAATGAATGTGTGTTTATCAGAGTAGAGTAGATATGTGAATGAACTGTACAAGTATTCCATTGTACAGTAGTTTTTCGTAATATCTATTTACACAATTCAATTCAATTCAAAACTGCAGGTGCAGACGCTTGTAGAGCTCATTTATTATCTTATGCCACCTCTTGAAATGTGTGACCATCGTACCGAACTAATCATTGCAAAGAAGAATGTCATCACAGAACAAAGTGGATACATCCAACAGCTTGCTAGCATCCTTACTTTTATAATACAGGTAAGAAAATTCTCTCCAGTCTCCTTGTAACACAGGAAGATAGTTCTGCAACTATCCCTTGATATAACATATTTCTTCTTGTAACGTAGGTTGCGAAATCTGCTGCACTATCATCAATTTGCTACAGTTGTGTTGTTGTCATCAGAAACATTGTTGAATTAAGCACACCTTCTTCCTTGGTGGAGGTACAGAAGACAGTAAACCTGTCAAGGTGAACTTTTCACACAGTTGAATTTTCTCCCAAAAATATTTTGAGGGGCCTTGAAACACGCTTCCTTTATTTAACTAACCAACTTGAATGATGGTACTGATATCTTGCCCTTGTATCAGCTTACTTGCTGGCTGGTTGGCCCGGAAGAACCGCCATATCATATTCCAAACGCTCAACGTTTCGAAGACCCTTCTGAGAAAAGACCAGAAATTCTTCTTTGAGACCTTCATCAGGGAGGGTCTAAAGCATGCAATTGATGCAATACTAACACAGGAAAAAGGAAAGAGCCGCTTGCCAGAAAGTTGCCTTTGTTTTGATTTAGACTTGGAGACCTCGACAGATGATGCATGCAGGATTAATAATGGTGCTATCCTGAAACTAGCGGAGGAGATAAAGAAAAACTTCTTGGTAAAGGTTGCCAAGTCTCCTCACAAGTTTGGGTGTGCTTTTAAAAGCATAAAGGAATTTTTTTCTCGTTTGAATTGTCATGCCACGGCACCCCCAGCTAAAGATCAGGATCTCTGCAAGCAGTTGTCTGATTTTTCAAGGCAATTATTATCGGATGAACTGCCAAGTACTTCTACTTTTGAGTTTGTGCAGAGTGGATCTATCAAACATTTGGCAGGTTATCTTTCCAATGGGACATACTTTAATTCAAATCTCAGGAATTGCCAGGACTTGATAGGGGAGCTTAAGGAGGTGAAAATCCGGCTGCAGAAGTTCACGCACTTGGCTCTCAGCGTGGACAATGAAAGCTCGGTGAAGCCACTTGAGATTTTGGTGGAGAAACTGATAGATGCGTTGCATGTGTGGTATGACAGTTTCCCTGTAATCCTGGCTGATGAACAGTGCACACGTGAGAGCACCATGATTCCTCTGAGGGATTCAGGAACTGAGGAACCAATGTCACTATATATAAAATTTTCGAGATCAGCCAGGGAGGAGGAGTTGGAGGATTATGGTGGAGTTCTCCCTGTTGATCTTTCTTCGACACCTGAATCCATTGAAGAGGTCCTGTTGCCTGAGATCTGTAAAAGAACTGGCAATGAAACTTCATACAAGGTATTACACATTACACCGGCTTGTTCATATTTTCTCAAACGTTTACTGCATGTTTTCACTTTTGTATTCACACATATCATGAACCATCAAGTGTAAATTCAGTTTTATTTATAACGTGTTATTTCTATGATTCAGGAAAACACTCAAGAAGCAAATGGGAGCAGAAAATCTGTTGGGCTCAGAAATGGTATTAAACCTTTCTCCTATGCCGCTTACCTCTAGGATCTAGTGTACTTCTTTACATGATGTTACAAACTGCAATGTTGTTTACTTGGTCAATTATGATATCATGATTTTAAGAGAAACAAACTAACGAATGTTGATTCCCCAGGTGACGGGCACAAGTTCTCAAGATTGAAATTCTCTTACAAAGGAACACAACTCCAGTCATCTACACCACTTTTTGAGTCAATCCTCCGCTCAATGCATGAAGGAGAAACCGATCTCCAGATTGACCCATCTTTTTGGGATAAAGAACACAAGATAGTATACAGAAGAAGAAACAAAAGCAAGAAAATATCTTCCCATAGTTCCTACAATATTCAGTTGTGCCGTGTGCATGAAAAACTTGAAATGTCATTGCTTAAGGACCCCTTTTTCTCCACCATACTCACTGGCAAGCTTCCTGGTGATCTGGATGAATCTGATCCATCATATAACTTCCTGTTCATGCTGAAAGTCCTCGAAGGGCTCAACCGTTTTTCATATCATCTATCAATGGATGATAAGTTATGCAAATTTGCTGAAGGCTGCCTCCAAGAGTTTGATGACCTTAAGGTGGCAATTTGTCCAATTCCACGGGATCAGTTCGTGAGCAGTCTACTGACAAATAAGTTAGAGCAGCAAATGCAAGATAGCTTGTTTGGGGATGGCTTGATACCCTCGTGGTGTATCTATTTGGTTGAAACTTGCCCGTTCTTGTTGTCATTCGAAGCTCGATGGAAGTATTTCTGCCTGACGGCACATCACTCATTCATGACAGATGAGGCTAGCAGTTCAACAGAAACTAAGAAGTACAGCGTAACACGGAGCAAAATCCTTGAAGATGCTTCATCGATGTTGAACAAACATGGATCAGACACCAAATTCATTGAGGTGGAATTTGATGGAGAGGTTGGGACCGGTCGAGGCCCAACCTTCGAATTCTATACCACAGTTAGTCATGAACTACAGAGAGTGGGTCTTGGAATGTGGAGAGGAGACGACACCAGCCAAGAATGCGAAGCTGGTTTTGTCCATGCCCCTTTTGGTCTCTTTCCACAGCCATGGTCCTCAGCAAACACTTCATCTCAAGGGATCAGTTTGTCCAATGTGGTACAAAAATTCAAGCTTCTTGGGCATCTTGTAGCAAGAGCAGTTTTGGATGGAAGGGTTCTGGATATTCCTCTCTCGAAAGCATTTTACAAGATCATGCTTGAGCAGGTAACTTTTCAGCAATCGTCCAATGTCAATCTCTTCCCTCTTCTTTGATCATTCATGTCACCTTTTCTCTGATCATGCCTGTTTTTGCTTTTAGGACCTTGATATTTATGACATTCCATCATTTGATCCCAAGTTGGGCAAGACTGTTATGGAGTTTCAAGCACTTGTTAAAAGGAAGAAGTTCCTGGAGGAAAGGGCATCCAATCCAGCAGCTGATTTGTCCTATAAAAACGTGCGATTGGAGGATTTATGTCTTGACTTTACCCTTCCTGGAAATCCGGAATATGAACTTGTCCCTGGAGGTTCAGAGAAGATGGTGACACTTGACAATTTGGAGGAGTATGTGTCTTCAATTGTTGATGCAACCTTGAAAAGTGGGATATCCAATCAAATAGAAGCTTTCAAGGCTGGAATTAACAAGGTTTGTGAGGAAAATATTCAGTAGATCTAATGTCTTTATTTTTTTCCAAATAAAGCCAAAAAAATCACTCCTGATTTATTTCAGCATCCTGCAGGTTTTTGCTCTTAAGACTCTTCGGTTGTTCAGTGAGGATGAGATGGAGCGTATACTATGTGGCGAACAAGATTCTTGGGCTGTATGCATCCTTTACAATTCCTTTTATTTTATACATTCATTTCTGCAAGAGAGTTTCTTGTTAGAGTTTCTAACTTTCAATACTTGCAGTCGAACAAACTTGAGGATCACATCAATTTTGATTATGGATATGATGCGAACAGTGCATCAGTAATTAGTGTAAGTACAACATATAAGCCTATGCCTCCCACATATTTTATATCTTAACTTGTAATGAGGAAGTCAATTGGAAAAATCGTTTTCTTTTCAGTTCCTGGAGATCTTGCGGGAGTTTGGAAGAGAGGACCAGCGGGCGTTCTTGCATTTTACGACTGGAGCTCCTCAGCTCCCACTTGGTGGCCTAGCTTCGCTCGATCCTAAGCTCACCGTAGTGCGAAAGGTTTGCGTTTATTTTTAACTCATAAGAGACTATCCTATTAGGTCCCAAGATTAATATTTCGATAGAAACTTAACTTAGTATTATTAATTGTACTCAACAGCAATGTGATGGCAAAGTAGACAACGAATTACCGAGTGTCAATACTTGCCGGCATTTCTTCAAGCTTCCACCGTACTCCTCTAAGGTACCATAAAAACATGCACTTTCAACCTAGTTCATGAATGATGCAAAACTAAAAATGATTTCTCAATTGCCTTCATTTCTGATTGCAGGAGATTATGAGACAGAAGCTCAAATATGCTATCAAGGAGGGTTTAGGCTCCTTCCAATTATCATGATAAAAGGCTGAAGGTACAACTTATAGCAGAACGATGTACAATACTTCAGATGATAGATGTTCATTCACGGCTGATGGCAATGATGGAATTGCACTGACTCACTAATTTGACTTAGATTATCTGATCTGGCGATGTTTTTACTTGGGGAAATAGTTACTTGAGATGTAACACCAATTTTCTCCCCTCCTGCTAGATTATGTATATAGACTACTTCGATTCTTTCATTTTATATGTCTATATGATATGTATTTACACCCCCAATCTCTGGGGACTGTATTGCTGCTCTTTGATAATGAATATCCACCATTTTTTTAACTCTGAAACTGATAGTGATTGACTGTGTTGATGTAATTTACGATGGATTGAAATATGAATTTCTTGACAAATCGCCAGTCTGTCGTGTAGGTTGGGAACTCATTTCTATGAACACATGAAGAACTATTATGTCTGTACTTGTAACATTGACAGAAACATGCACGAGCACTATGCTATATTAATTTCAGATACCAAATTGAATATATATGATCCGACTGTCATAGCCAAACACAAGACCCAGGAGCATTAGTCACTGAAAAACTTGCGTTACAAATCCAGATATAATCCAGTGATCTTGCATATAATCAAAATCCCCATCCCATTTTTCAAGCAGAAAATAGAACAAAATTCAGAGGTTCAGATGCTTTTACAACCATTGTTAGCATCTGCTGATCTGCAACACAAGTCAAAGCAACACTCTGCAGATGACTGTCAAAAAAAATGGCACGTTCATATCCATCACAACCAAACAGAAGAATTAATAGCACTCAGTAACTCAGAAAATTATGCTACAATTTCCAAAACTTAATCCATTGTTGTCACATATAATGAAAATCCTCATCACATTTTTCAAGCAGATAATAGAGTACCAACAACCAGTTGACATATCAGAGAGAGTAATCCAAAATGTAGATATAAATATATAATAGAACATGACCATCCAAGATGTTTTTGCAGCCACTGGTAACTCATCTGCATCACTTATAATTTAAATAACTGTTGAGCAAGACTGCCAAAAAGATGCAACTAGAGAGACTAGTTCAACACATAGCCTACTGAAATGATATAGCTTAATCCACTGCCTCCTCCTATGGATTCTGAGTATCACCTAATAACATTTCTTGTTTGTAATCTGTTCACTGTCTCCTCATCTACTATGACCTGCATCAAGAACATGATACTGATAAGCAAAACAAGAACAAACAAGCTGCAACTCTGTCATGGATCAGATGATATTGAGAGCTACAATGCCAGGGATCACCAGAACAAACCTGAGTAAGTTGTTTCATCAAACTGAACAGCTCAAAAGAGCAGGCGATCCATGGCAGTGTTCAGTGAGCACTCTGGAGAATCGATCGGCGAAGCCGACATCGAGTAGTTGAGCCGGAAGCTGATGAGAGAAGAGCTAAGAGCGTTGATCTTGGTTGTGCCTGAGAATGCAGCCTCAGCATCTGCACGCCTCTTGAACATCACCATGGCATATGCATTCTCTGTCTTGGCCTCCATGATCGGCCCAAACTTGCTGAAGATGTTGACAAGTTCACTTAGAGGAAGAACAGCACTTGGGCAGATGAAATTCAGCACCAATCCAGCCAGAAAAGGATCTTCTCTGATGTCACTGTTCTTCTTCTTCTCATCTGCACTTCTTGTGCACCTTCCCATTGTGAGTGAAATCGCCGGAGGAGGAGGAGGCGGCGCATCGCCATTGGTGGTGGTGGTGGTGGTGTCACGGTGGATCACCGCCGGTGACCGCGACATCTGCTGCGCGGCGCGGCTCATGAGCTTGCCGATCTTTGTGGACATCTGATGGGACAGTGGCTGTGGCGTTGGCTCGAAATTCTCCAGTTCCGATGCATCGTCATCCACATTGCCAGTGATCGTGTTCTTGGTTGCTCTTCCTCTCTTGCGGCGTGGCGCCATGGCGTTCGCCTCGATGCCGTGGTGACACGTGTACTCCGGGAGGCTCCTCGCGGCGGCGCCCCTCCACCGGTCGAACGCCTTCAGCTGCGCCGTGGCGATGGCGAGGTCGAGCCTGTCGGCTCCGGCGAGCGGCGCCACCGCCAGCGCGGAGACGTACCCGACGAAGGCCTCGCCGCGGAGCGCGCCACGCGTGAACGCCGCGTCGACCGTCGCGCCGTGCGCTCCCTCCCGGATGCCGGCGTTCTCGATCACCTGCTTCTTGGCCACGGCGGCGCCGTCGCAGCAGCAGCAGCACGAGAGCCCCGCGGCCACGCGGCGCGCGACCTCGCCCAGCGCGGCGTCCACCGAGGCGGTGAGCGCGGGCATGGCGTGGGCGCTCTGGCCGGCGAGGAGCGCGAAGTCGCCGCCGTCACCGCGGAACGGGAGGAGCTCATCCGCGTCGACCCACGCGAACGTCTTGTCCCAGAAGAAGGCGACGAGGGTGGCGCCGTGCTTCCTCCGCTCCTCCAGCGCCTGCTCCGACGCGTCAGCCGGGTCGAACACCTGCCCGGGCCACCACGGGTGGCACCTCACCTTGCCCCACACAAGCCGCCCGGGCGCGAACCCTCCTCGCCGCCCGACCTCCCCCTCGTCCTCGAAGGCGCAGTCGTACCTCGCGCGCTCGCCGGGCACCACCACCACCGCCGGCCGTGGCGTCGCACGCTTCTTCTTCTCCCTCCGCAAGCGGCGGAAGTTCAAGAGGAACTCCGCCACGTCAGGGTGCACGACGCGAGGCCGCCCCGGGCGCCTCACGGCGCTCACCTCCCCCTCGCCACCGTTCTTGGCCACCGCGCCGTGCGCCGCCGCGCCTTTCTCCGGCGGCGCCATGGCGATCCTCCGCCACCTGTAAAAGTAAAACAAGCGCCAAAAACCGATCAGCACCATGTCCTGTCGAGAGGACACGAGAGTGCGAGAGAGACGTACCGGAGAGTGGTGTTCTTGCTGGGGCTGGAGGAGATGGCCGGAGATATCGCCGGAGTTGGAGACGGAGGAGGTGGGAGCTCGCCGGAGCAGAGGAGGGTTTGGCTTGGGGTTTACTAGTAGTAGCAGAGGTAGAAGGTGTAAGTGTGTAATTTCGAATGTTTTCGAGGGGTTAAGTGAGAAATGTTTTTTGTCTGGACTTTGGACTATGCAGAACAGAAGTACTCCTGGAGTACTACTTCTGTGGATTTGTCAATTAGGACCTTGTATTTCGCACAAAATTATATTTCTTACAAGAAATTAGTGTTTTGTATAGACTATATACTATATAGACAGATTGACACAAGTTAAGTACACAAAAAGAAGAGATGTAATCTGATTGTGCGTTAGTTACAACCAAAAAAATTCTTGTTGATATGCACAATTGCCTGTGTCATCAATTTCATCATTTAACTATATAAGTTCTTTCTTTGTTTTGTTAATGTGTAAATAGTTTGAATATCCTTAATGCTACAATATTTTTTGACAACAAATGCAAATCTGCACCTGCCTTTTCTACACCTGTTCTCTGTATAATGCACGCTGATAATTGGTATGCAGGTAATGCAGCTTGTGCGGTTTATAGGTAGTATCAAATTAAATATTCTCTTCGTTTCATATTACTCCGTATAAGATGCTTTGATTCTTTTTTATGTCAAATTTTTGTAAGTTTTACCAACTTTTACAGAAAAATGTACTAACTCTTTTAACACCAGAAAAATATCGTGGACAGATGACGACGGCGTCTTTTGGCATTGCGACCTTCGTGAGGGCGTCGTTTTTTTACAGTCTTTGCTCCGTGGTGGTGTTGTAAGCCCGGTGGCGACCGGTCTCGCATAGCAACGACTGGTTCAGTGCTCGGCTTCCCTCTCTATAGTGTATGTCTGGGCGGTTGGCACATGGTTCGGGACGTGTGCTCTAGTGCACATCCTGAAAAACTTTTTTATAACCTTTTCTTTCTATCTTAATAACATTGGATGACCTCCTTCGGTTATCCCGACAAATTTTATTAAACCGAACATTAAATATATTTTAATAGTATGATTATTTGGTGTTGAAAGTGTTGTTATGGTTTTTTTATAAACTTGGTCAAACTTAAAATAAATTTGATTAAGAAAAAAAATTAAAGTAACTTGTAATATGAAACAGGGAGTATTATCTAAAAAATATCAAATTTCATTGGGGATATTGTTGTAAATCACATAAAGGCTCTGGATTATTTCTGAAAGCAAAAAGAGAAGCAAGAAAGAAAAGCTGTGCCATGGGCCATGGAGAAGGGAGGCTGAAACCGAAACTGCCATGTCTGAAACTCTGCTGCTGCTGCAAATTCTGCATAGTTGGTGGTTGGCAAAAGATTCACACCATTCTCCCAATCCCAATTAACATACCCTTTTCCGTGATATATGTATCAGGTTTCATCAATGCATTTACAAGATATAGGTAAGCAAATATTCCTACAACCTTTTGTGCTTGGAATTCACAAACTTCTGTACTTTTTACAGGTGAGTTGAATGTCCATAGTGAAACATAAAAACTGATGATGGTGTTTCTGAAGTGGAGATGGGATGGTGAATGTATTAGCAGAAAGTTGAAAAAAAAACTTGGAGTTTAACTGTCTAAATATTTACTTTGAAAATTGATGGTCAAAGATTAAAATATTTGACTTGGGATAAACCCATAATGACTAGTAATTTGAAATGAAGAGGATGGAATTTAATTGTGCCTTAATTAAAACCAAAAAAATCTTCTTGATGGGCACCGCTGCATGTCCTTAATTTTATCATATACTAGTTATATAAGTGCTTTCTTCATTTTTTTAATGTATAAATGGTTAGAATATCCTTAATAATGCTACAATATTTTTTTTGACAACAAATGCAAACCTGCCTTTCCTACACTTGTTCTCTATAATTGACGGTGATAATTGATAGTATGCAGGTAATGCAACTTTTACTGTTTTTCGTACGTGCTTTAAAGGTAGTAGTACTATCAAATTTCATTGGGGGTAATGTTGTGAATCACATAAAGGTACTGGACTATTCTGAAAAAAAAAGAGAAGCAAGAAAGAAAAGCATATACCATGGGGATTGGGGAGGTTGAAACCGAAACTGCCATCTCTGAAACTCTGCAAATGCTGCAGATAGACACACACACACACACACACACACACCGTTGGTGGTTGGCAAAAGATTCACACCATTATCCCAATCCCAATTACCAGCAACCCTTTTCCGTGATTATCTGTATCAGGTTTCATCAATGCATTTACAAGATATAGGTAAGCAAATATTCCTCCATTTTTTTGTGCTTGGAATTCACAAACTTCTGTACTTACTACAGGTGAGTTGAATGATCCATAGTGAAACAGAAACTGGCTATGATCCTTCTGAAGTGAGATGGGAAGGTGAATGCATTAGCAGAAAGTTAAAAAAAAATCTTGGAATTTAACTGCCTGAATATTTACTGTACTTCTTGAGGGGCATGAATTGCATTGCATTGCTTGTGGTTACAGCAGCTGGAGTTTTCTGTGTTTCAAGACAAGGCAAGAATGGCATGCGTCCAAGAGAACTTTCACCCTTTTGGCCAAAGCAGCTTTTCACCACTGCAGAGTTGCAAAACATGTCTTGTTTTTGTTCCAATGGAACAGCAAAATTCTGAATTCAGTGCTTGGGCCGAATTTTGATCTTCTTCTTCCAGGCCGAATTTTGTTTTATCCTATTTTGGGCCGAATTTGGGTCGATTACGAGGCTGGTGATGAAGGCCGTCCGATTCTTTGGCCCAAGGACCAGGCTACAAATTTTGGGCCAAATTGGGATACTGATCCAATCTTGGGCTGAATTTGGTTAACGCATCATTTTGTCTGACAGTCATGTGGTACAATGTTATTCACGACAAATTTTGAGGTGCAAGCCCTGATTTCAGTTAATTTTTGTCTCATAAAATATCAATGTGCAGGCCCATCAATAATTCAATTGGTTTATTTGGGCAGTAATAATCAAGTCATCATGGGCTCATGGCTTTGATTGAACTTGCAGATGATTTTAATTACATCGAAGATGAACTTTGAATTGCATGGGCAAAGTCTTCATGCTTCTTCTGCATGTCTTTCTCCTTTCTATATGTTAGTGGAGTTCATGTTTCTGACTTGGTACTCAGATTTTAAGTTTTTAACCTTCACAAACCGGTATGAAATACATACTCCATGCAAAAGCTCAGTCTCGTGTTGCTCTTTCATTCACAGAACCAATTAATGAGCTCATACTAGAAGAAAACAGTGTTCCATTTTGTAATAAGTAGCCTTTGCTTTTGAGATGTTCTGATGAACGCATAATGAGCCATGATTTCAGGGCCTTTGTCTGCCATATCTGAACCTTCTTCTCTTTCTTTTTATTTCAATAGAAAAAAGTGAAGTTAGTGATCAGATACAGAAAATGCATATAGTTAGGTACAGTAGTAGGGGCAATTAGTAATTACTACTCACCCGTCTCACAATATAAGGGATTTTGAGTTTTTGATTGCAACGTTTGACCACTCGTCTTATTTAAATTTTTTTTGCAAATATAAAAAACGAAAAGTTGTGCTTAAAGTACTGTAAATAATAATAAAGTAAGTCACAACTAAAATAAATAATAGTTTCAACTACGTACTGCATCCTATCCTGTCACTTGTTCAACCAGCTGTTCTTAATTCCACACAGCAATGAGCTGAGTTTAGGAGGTGGTACCTCCATTATGTAGTCCAAATCAAGCTATCAGACAAACACCAGCAGCTGACAGTCTATCTACAGTCAGTACTGGCAATGCCATGCCTTAGCTGCTAATTAACATAGCTCACCGAGCAAGATGTTTAGTGCTAATTAAACTACTAGATCCAGTGTAGTTAATGTAATCACCCCGTGCGCCTGTACACTTGTCATCTCTGTACCTTTATCCACCTTAATGAAATGAAATGAACAGATGAACAATGGTACTGTATCTACTAGCTAAGCTAGCTTTGCTGCCATTTTGCTCAACAGTACACTACTGCACCCCAAGAGATGCTCATAATCTAGTTTAAGAGATAGGATTACATACACCATAATTAAGTTGGAGTTGCTTCCAAAATTTGTTCTGAGAGTTTGTTTCTAAATTGATGCTACGAAATTGTGCAGGCCACGCATGAAACTAATGCAACCAAAAAAAAACACTAAGGGCTGGCCCACTAAGCTAGCTTGATGCTAAAGATGGATTGGGATTAAGGTGACATTGCTCGGTGACATTCCACGTGACATTGAGTCACTGACGTGTGGGACCCACGTGGGTCCAGGCACATGTGGGTCCCACATGTCAGTGGCTCAATGTCACGAGAATGTCATGGGAGAATGTCACTGGATCTGCGTTCCCATTATTCAGATAAGTGAAGCAAGATTAATTGTTAGGTGCAGGATCAATTGTTTTTTTCAGATGCAAGCAACACCTGCGTGCCTACAAAGAGATTCAGGTAGTAGTAGTACCACATGTCCACATAGCATGATTTTTCAGGCATGATGCACCACCCTTCAGTCCTATATAGTCTTTGAGCTAATCATACTCCTTTGCAAAATTCCTGATTAGTGACTAAAAGTATCTTGATTGTGAAGCTAGCGGTTGCCTGATTGCAGCCTGCACACTATCTATTACTTTCTAGAAGGGAATCAACACAAAGCAAGTAGAGCCTCTGTCAATTAGTGATTTTGCTTAGCATGCTCGCTGCATTATAGTAGCACCTACCAGTCTCTTGGATTGACTTTCCTCGAGAGTGAATTTTCAGAGTTAGTTTAAAAAGTTCACTCGCTGCCTCGCTGGTCTCTTGATTAAAAATTGTGTTAAAAAATGGAATATGATGAACAGGTATAATATGTCTAGTAGACTGAAGGTTGTACGTCTTAGGGCAAAGATCTCTCTCATCTTATTTACATCCTACCTATATATGTGCACGCATAATTAATCTCATAGCAATGCAATGTCAACCAAGCTAAGTAGATAGGATGAATGCCTTCTTGAAACATTTCAACGAGTTTCATCGTTTGATCTTCAACTTGTTAGTCGTTATTAGGGTTCACAGTCCTGTTACTAGACAAAAAATGCTCACGAGTGATTTCTTCGGTTTTTACAAAAACCGTGGTAAACCAACAAAAACGAACAGTTTCGGTAAAAAGAACATATTTCAGTTTAATTTTTTAAATTAACTTGATTGGAAAACAGTTTGTGCTATCAAGCCGGCCTTAGAAGTCTTTTTTCCTGTTGGGTTTGTTTTCCCTGGACATAGCCAAAATTGAAATTTTAAATATTAATTTTAGAGTTCATTTTGATGTTTTCTTCATCATGGTTTAGTTTTCAGCATTGGTTTTTAAGTCGTTAAAAACATATTTATACAAGTTTTACTCTTTTTTTTCGCTAATAAACGTGCATTTTATAATTAGCTATAGGCAAATCGATGGACAATTAATTACTCTTTGCATGAGCTACATTTCATCATATTTATGGCCATGCCCAATATCTGTTGTTCTCTCAAAACTTTACATGTTTTGAATGTTTTTATTTGCTGTTCATAATCAACAACGTACTAATCCTTCCTATGTGGTTTTATTATTTCTGAAAAAGTAACAGTTATTTTCTTTGTTGCAGGTGTATGCAGTATGCGTCGCTCTTGTCTTATTTACATCCTACCTATTTATTTGCTTTCTTTCTTATTCTAAAATAATCAACAGCTATTTAGTTTGCTGTTCATAATCAACAACTAAACGGTCAATTACTGATTACTGTTTATTTGCCTTCTTTCTTGTTCTATAATAAGTATAGCAGATTGAAGGTTGCCTTAGGGCAGAGGTCAGTAGGTCACTATCGTCTTATTTGCATCCTACCTATATATGTGCACCCATAATTGATGTCACAGCAATGCAGTGTCAAGAAGTGTCAGCTAAGCTAAGTGGATAGGGTGAATGGTTTGTCCTTGCAACATTTCAACTTAATTACTCCTTGCATCTTAATTACCAGATATATACTCATTTCATCAAAAAAAATGTTTCAAGCTAATTGTCGTTTAATTTTGTTCAAAGTTTAATATATCTAATTTGACTATTATTTTTGAGAAATTCATATAATTTAACAACACGTCAATTATATATTTTAAAACATTTCTCCATTTAATCTCAACCTACTTCATTAAGTACCTGTAGCTAACTTAAAATATACTTACATTTTAGGAAAAGGGAGTATCATATAATCATATTCAATATACCTGTTGTTCCTCTCGATACTCTAGCACCTGTTTTGAATGTGTTTACAATTATTGTTCACAATCAAAACTAATCCTTCCCATGTGATTCTGATTTGTTTTTTCTATAAGAATTTCTGCTCTACTCAACACAAGTAAAGAAGCCGACGCAGGAGACAATCCTAATCGAGTGCTTGCTTAATAACATATCTAACTGCTAGCTCTAAAAATTAACTATCATCTACAACTATAACCTAATCATATGCTCTATTCGTCCTAAAATATAAGCATTTTTTTTTGACTTTGACAGTTTTTCAAGATGCTTCTTTGACCAACAATATCTATAAAAGTAAGATGTTTTAAATAAAAAGAATTACTTCCTCCGTTTCACAATGTAAGTCATTCTAGCATTTCTCACATTCATATTGTTGTTAATGAATCTAGATAGATATATATGTCTAGATTCATTAGCATCAATATGAATATGAGAAAATGCTAAAATGACTTACATTGTGAAATGGAGGGAGTACATATTATGATAGTTTGTTTGATGATGAATCTAGTAACATCAATTTTACATGATTAATCTTTTTTTTTTTTTACTATTAAAAGTCAAAGTTAAAAATATTTAACTTGTCACTGTACTAAAAATGCTTATATTTTAAAACGGAGGGAGTAATAATTAGATTTAGATATGTACTAATACACTATTAATATCTGGCTCACCTATCTCTCGTATATTTTTTTTTTGAGCTGAGCTATAGTTGGCTACAAATTATTTGTAATAATTAATCTGTTTTTCTTCTATCTTCTCTTTAATCTTCTTCACATGCGTATAAATATGATGTGAAAAATTATAAAACCCGTTTCTTACGATTATCTTATGCTAGGATTAGTACACTAGTAGTAGTATAATCACAGCTCGCTAATTACGATGCAGTGATGCAATCACCCCAAGAAAGAAAAGAAGGCACCAAAAGCAGAACACCCCCCAATCCTTCTTTTTTTTTCCCTCTCAAAGTATGCTGGAATTTTTTCACAGTTTCCTCGCAATAAATTACTGGGGTCAGTGGACGATGCCTCCCTTCCTTTGACTCACCAGCTCTTGTCGGGGAGCCAAACCCTCTCTGACCGGACACCTGACCTCCTCACGACAATGACATGTGGGCCTCACACCATCGTGGCCCCCACCCTGCAGTGACATGTAAACCCAGACCAACCAACCGGTCGCCGAAAGCCCACCACACACCGTTCCTCCTCGAGACCAGCAACACTCGGAAGGAGAGGAGAGACTGACAGGTGGGCCATGCGCCACGCACGTGCCACTGACTCGTGGGCCCCCACACGCGCCCCGGGACACGTGCGCGGCCTCGTGCGGCGGAGCCACGCAAACGGCCATGGCTTTGGCACAGCGAGGCGCACAGGCGCAGCGGCCGCATAAACGCTAGCTCGTCCACTCTCCTCTACTAGCAGCAGCAGTAGAAGACAACACACACGCAGCAGCAGCTGCAGCAAGGCAGTAGGAGAGGAGTTGGAGGGAGGAGAGGGAGCTCCAAGAATCACCAGAGAGCGAGCAAGAGAGAGGTGAGGTGAGAATGGTGTTGCTTTTGATTTATATGCCCTGCTTCTGTTTGCGGAAATGCGTGTGTGCTTGCAGTATTGTCTTGTGGGGTTGTTTCTTGGGTTCTTTGTATGTATGGACCATGGCCATTGTTGTTGTAGGAGGAGGAAGAAAGGGTGAGAGCTCTCATGGTTGCTGGGCTTCTCCATGTCCATGGCGTGTTTCAATAGCTAGGGATAAAGATCAAGAAAGGCTTCTTCTTGCTAGCTCCTTTTGCATTGCATCCCTTTTGTTTTTCCTGCACTCTTTGTTTCATGTCTCGTTGTTTATTTGGTTTGAGGAGTAAGTTCATTCCTTTCCTTAAAAAAGGTTCATTCCTTTTGAATCCTCTTCTTTTCTTTCTTCTCATTCTCATCTTGTTCTTGCAAACCGCAACCTGAGAAAGAGTTAGCAATAAATACCCTTTAATACTGTTAATAGTAGCACTAGAAATCCGGTGCTTTAATCCGAAATACAATGGCGTTGCCGTTACTGCAAGAAATGCAGATAAGTTTCAGTTTTTAAAACGTTTAAAGCTCCCATATTTTTAGCTGAGAGCATGAATCACGCTGCTTGCATCTGTCAGGTCCTCCCATCACTCCATCTGCAATGAATTTTAATCCTTTGGCCGCTCAGGTTCTTGCCACATGAATGCATTGCTTCACTGAACCAGCTACAAACATGGGCAAACACATTTCAGGATCTAGACCCATGGGGATCACAAATTCACAATAATGGCAGAATGGCTTTACCACCAGCACACACACAGGGCCTTCTCTGTAACTGTGCAAGTTTACTGCAGCCTTCTTCTCACTTTGAATTTTTGACCCTCCCTTTCTTTACTTTCTGCTATGTGCTATTGCTCCATTCCATGTAAGGCTGCTATTATTATTCCCCTCTTGAGAGAGAATGACCATTCTAGCCCATGCTGTTCATCTTGATGGTGTTGGATGAATCAAGGGCAGTTTGGTATTCCTGCAATTTTTTACATTTGTTGTGTGAATGGGTTCCTGCTGTGTTTGCCGGATTCCTGCTGCCAAAGGCCATTGGGGGTCCTTGTGGTTGTGGCTGTGGGCAACTAGGTGCACTGTTACCTCTGCCTGAGGTTACAGGTGTGAGAAGAAATGTAGTGCACATTACTTTCCTTTCATCTTTCTTGGTCTGTAAAAATTTCAAATTAGTGGGATCCTATGCCATTTTATTAAGTACTGGCTTTGCTACTCCATAGCTTTCCAAACTGTTGTTTGTTTCTTCTAAAAAAATGCCTATGCTAATAACCTGTACCTTTTGATACGGTAACAGTACAATTTCACCACTGTACTTTGCTTTTTCTTGCATTTAAAGTTTGCAATTTGCAAGTGAAATGTCAACCAGATAATCTTGTGTTGGCGTACATGTTTGAGTTGTAATTAACTTGCAACTTTGTTTTTTTATTACTTACCTCATGAGTTCTTTCTTCTTTCTTTCTTGCAGAAGTAAGGTGAGCTCAGAAGGATTTGGTAAGGGATCTCATTATGCAGACTTCAAAAACCAGGTTAGTTTTTTTGTCCTAGAACTTTCATGTATCTTGCCTCTTGCTCTTGTTTTCGCAGCAGGTATGCAGTTCTGCTCATGCATGTGCGTGTCTGAGACAGTGGTTACACCATGACCAGACAGTACTAAGTAGTATCCAAGGTTGTGTGTATTAAAATGGATCTGATGTAGGGGGGGCCATTGCAGATTGAATTTTCCATGAATTGTTACTTGCCAAATATACCATAAATCTTACAATGCACTAGTGTACTTGATCTTTGCTAAGTATTAGGCCTTTTCTTTTGGAAGATCATTTTTTTTCATCGGTAGCAACTTAGAACAGTCAAAATGAGAACATTCCTGTGCTTATTTACTAGTATTACCTTGCATGTTGCTGGATCTTGTACACAACCAAGTGAAGGTTGCCTACTGGTGAAATAGTTTTTGGATGTACTACTCTTGATTAGTCTTGTGTAAGCCAACTGTTTTCTCAGATTATTGTACTGCTCCTGTTATCAATCTCTTCATCATCTGGCATGTGAACTAATAGATCTGTATCTAAAAAAATCCGCACTAATAGATGGTATTTGAAAACATTGTCTTCAAAGTTGGTATATCAGTACACTCGGTTGTTCAACAACTTCATGCTTAGTGTACTGTTTGCGGTTAATTACAGTACTTACAATCATTAAACTTCTGTTTCCCTCAATACCTCTATTGTTGTTTTTTTTTTTGCGGGGAATACCTCTATTGTTGTTGTTAGTCTGTTGATCTTCAAGACAATTAGATAACATGTTTTTTGGCTATTGATTTGTGTAGGAATGGGCCTTCAGATGCCCCACAGAAGGCTTCTCCGGCAACACCACGGTCATCTCGGGTGGCGAAAACTGGAGGGAATGAAACTGACTCTGCAGGGATCACACCAACAAGAACCACTCCAGAGAGGAGCCCTAAGGTCACCGAGCGTCGGTCACCACGAAGCCCAATTACTGAGGTGCTGATATGTTTTGCAGGCATCGCGTTTACTTCACTACTTGGTGGATTCTTAGAAGCATATTTTTTTTTTAAGAAGTGCACCTCAAATTCTCATAAGATGTTTCAACACCAAAACTCTGCATATTTCATTATTCTGCAATGGCTTTGGGCAAGCAAGTGAACCTTTAGCACAACATACATTTTGGGACTGCAGATTTATTTATAGAAATGATATGTTCAGACACAAATTCTGAATATTTCATTAACCTGTAAGCAAGCAAGTAATATAATGATGGTGATTGACTTCAGAAACCATTTAGCACAGGAAAAATACATGTTCTTTTGTCATGTGGTTTTCTTTATTTGATTTAGTAAGTGTAAATTTTCTTAAATGGGTATTCGCTGAACAATTTGCACCCTGTTCCAGAAGCGCCCAAGTAGGCTGTCCGAGTTGGAGTCCAGGGTCAGCCAGCTGCAAGATGAGCTGAAGAAGGCCAAGGAGCAGCTGAGCTTATCGGAGTCACGAAGACGCCACACACAACAGGAAGCAGAGGAAGCAAAAAAGCAGGAGCAGGCTGCAACCTCAAAGCTCGAGGACCTACAGCGCCAGCTTGCCGAGTTCTCAGCTGCGGAGGAGTCCCGACTCCAGGAACTGCGGAAGGTCTCACAGGAGCGTGACCGTGCTTGGGAGTCTGAGCTCGAGGCTGTGAAGAAGCAGCAGTCAGTGGATTCAGCTGCTCTGAGCTCAGCCTTGTCTGAAATTCAGAGGTTGAAGCAGCAGCTGGGGGCCACCACAGAGTCTGATGCAGCTCGTGCCAAGCAATGCGAGTTTGCGGAGTCTGAGCTCGAGGGCTTGAAGCAGGAGATGGAGCTCCGGCTTGCGACCATCGAGGGCCTGAAGGTAAACGTTGGCGAGAGCGACAAGGCTGTAGCTGAGGCGAACGCGGTGGCAGCTGAGACCAAGAAGCAGCTTGAGATGGCACAAGCTACTATTGACTCGCTGCTTGCTGAGGGTGCCCGGTTGCAAGAATGCCTGAGGTCGAAGGACGCAGAGCTCGGCCAGTCCATGGCTCGATTAGCCACACTGGAGGAAGATCTGAAGAAGGCACATAACAAGGATGATGTTGATGGCAGCTTTGGCAGCCCTGATCATGGTGAAGCTGTGGAGAAGGTGGTGGTAACTATCCCCAATGGCAATGGCAGCTGTGGTGGTTCTGGCGCAGAGATTGAGCAGCTGCGGACGGCGCTCGAGGTGGCTGAGATTAGGTACCAGGAAGAACAAACTCGCACGACGATCGAGACGAAGACCGCCTACGAAATGCTGGAGAATGCCAAGTCAGAGTACGACCGCAGAGTGCGCGATCTTGAGCTGGAGCTGAAGAGCAAGAACGATGAGCTCACTGAAGCGAAGGCCACTTTGGCTGTCAGGTGTGACGGGAAGAGCGATGTGATGCAGCCAGAGCTTGAGGCGAAGCTGATGAAGTCGATCACCGATGCGACGGAGCTGAAGGCGAGCCTGATGGACAAGGAGACGGCGCTGCAGAGCGTGATGGAGGAGAACGAGACGCTCAAGTCGGAGGCGGGGAAGAAGGCGGCGGAGGTGCAGCGGAGGTACGAGGCGGCGGTGGCGGAGCTGGAGCTGGCCAAGGCGGCGGAGCAGGACGTCCGGATGCGGCTCGGGTACGTGACGGAGGAGGCCGACAAGAGCAGCCGGCGCGCCGCCAGGGCGTCGGAGCAGCTGGACGCGGCGCAGGCGGCCAGCGTCGAGATGGAGGCCGAGCTGCGGCGCCTCCGGGTGCAGTCTGACCAGTGGCGCAAGGCGGCCGAGGCAGCGGCGGCGGCGCTGGGAGGAGGCGGTGGCGGCATTGGCAGGAACGTGGAGCGGACGGGGTCTCTGGAGCCGGCGGAGTACACCAACTCCATGATCGGCGGGAAGCTGGCGAGCTCGCCGTTCTCCGACGAGCCGGAGGAGGAGTCGCCGAAGCGGCGCAACAGCGGCGTGCTCCGGCGGATGAGCGGGCTGTGGAAGAAGAGCCCCAAGTGACCATCGACGCCATGGACAGCTTGGTGTGGTGTGTGTACTAGAAAGAACTGAAACTGACTAGCTAGGCTGAGCTGATCTGATCACGCCATGGATGGGTTTAGCTGCAAACACTGTGAATCAAAGCTAGTTAAGTTAATTACTACTGGTTGGTTAGTTGGTTTTGCTGCTGTGGTCGCAGTAAAAAAAGAATGTTAAGAACTCTTGTAATGATGTTGGAGATGAGGAGCATCTACATTTTGGGCTGCATGCTGTCTTTGACAAGAGTGATCTTGTGTTGTTAGCTGATCAGGCCTGTATGCAATGCATGCTTTTGTTGCTTCATGTTCAAATTTCTCGCTGTCTAAACAAAAAATATTTAATTTTCTCGCATGGCAGGGCATAGTTCCATTTAGAATGGAGACATCTCGCATGGCCGGCGCGCGCGCGTCTCCTCTGCGTTTTTTTTTCGTTTCTTTTTTACCTTTTTCCCCTTTTCCTTTCTTTTTTCTGATTTTTTTTATCTTTAGCATCTTTTGAGTTTGAAAGTTTTTAAATTTTGAGTTGAAAATTAAAAATCTGATCTTAAAAGTTTTCAAATCTCGACTTGAAAGTTTTCAAATCTAAAATTGAAAGTTTTCAACTTTTTAAAATCTGAAGTTTTTAAAGTTTGAGTTGAAAATTTTCAAATCTTGATTTGAAATTTTTCGAATCTCGAGTTGAAAGTTTTCAAAATTTTCAAATCTGGATTTGAAAGTTTTCGAATCTCGATTCTCGAGTTGAAAGTTTTCGAATCTGAGTTGAAAGTTTTCAAATCTCAAGTTAAAAGTTTTTAATTCTGAGTTGAAAGTTTTTAAAATTTAACTTTAAAATTTAAAACTTAAATCGAAAGTTTTCAAATCTAACTTAAAAAATTTTCAATCTGTCTAAAAAAAAAATCTCCAAAATTTTTCCTAATTACTATCATCAGTGTTAAGTATATTAACTAATAAAGAGGAGTCCTAATTACTATCATCAGTGTTAAGTATATTAACTAATAAAAATGCTCGCCAGCTATTTTTCTGGCGCGCATGCGCGCCCTAGCAACCCCCGCTTGTTGATGCATGCGTCAGACAAGCGGCAGTTGAAATTTTTCTGTAGACTGTGTTTGTTTGGTGTTTCATGGGCCGGCCCAGCAACTAGTCGAGCATAGCTTCGTTTGGGGTCACATGTTTATACTAGGACTGCTCATGAACACGATAATCGATCGCCAATTACTTCATTGATTAATCCTTTTCCCCCCGAAGAATACTTCATTGATTAATCTCGCACAACATGATATAATTTGCTGTGATCATACCCACGGAAGAAAGAAACTGAATGTCTGAATATACAAACCGGAGACATACATGAAGATCATCATCCATTCAGATCACACATGAATCATCCATACTCATCGATCCATCAGAAAGTCAGAATTCAGATCACACTTTTCTGAATGCTGACAGAAACTACAGAGATCGATGTCTAGTCTAGGCGACTAGCTCCACTGATCCAGGCAAGCAGGAACCGAAGAACATGCCGTAAGTAGCAGCTAGTACGACTTACATAATAGAAACCAACTAAACTAAACCATGATACTAACATAATCGATCGATCAGAACAGATCACTGGTAGTAACTAACTAATTAAGCAACAAGCACATAAACAGCGTAGATGATGCCGGGTAAGTATCCCAGGATGGTGAGCAGCAGGGCGATCCAGAACTCCATCTGCAGCCAGCAAGAATGCATGAAAAATCAAATCAAATCAAACAAAACAAGAATGAAGGATGAACTGCTTACGCCGATGCCGTAGCGGAGGAAGACGCCGAGCGGCGGCAGCAGGATGGCCAGCAAGATCTCCAAGAACGTCTCTGAACCCATCACTTACTTCACTTCCTTCAGATATCGATCGATTCTTCTTCAGTGTAGTATTCAGGTAGCTAGCTAGCTAGCTGGTGCTAAGCTGAGAATGCTATGGTCTCAAGTTGAGTGTGTGTGTGAAATGTTTAGCAAGTGCAGAACTCAGCTGGAGGACAACTCTAGAACAGATCGAGGAAGTTGGGCCACGTGGCACCTCAAAGCTTCCCTGGCATGGCACGTAGCCTTTGGTTCAGGGACACCTGTCCTGTCCTGCTGCCTCGCTTGCACTAGCAGGCTGCTACTCACTCCGTTCCCAAGAAGGTGAATCTAGACCTTAATATGATACATTCTAGTACAAGTAATCTGAATAAAAATACGTTCAGATTCGTAGTACTGGAATGTGTCATATTCAGTGGTTGGTTTTTTATGAGACGGAGGGAGTACGTGCGTCCCAAAACATTAGTTAGAGCATGTGCTATATAATCCAGCTATAAACATACTCTTTATGTAAAAAAAAGACAAACCCTAGGTTTCTGTACCTAATGTTTGACCGTCCATCTTATTTGAAAAAATTATGAAAAAAATTAAAAAGACAAGTCACGTATAAAGTATTAATCATGTTTATCATCTAACAACAATAAAAGTACTAAATATAAAAAAAATTATTATAAGACGGGCAGTCAAACGTTAGATACGAAAACCCAGAGTTTGTCTTTTTTTTTATGGAGGGAGTATTTCGAGAAGATAAAAGAGAAAGGGAAAGAGAAGATAAAAGAAAGGGAAAGCAGCGGACTACAAATTTATAGCCAGCTGTAGCATGGACTTCGAAATACAATGTGTGTATGATATCTGGCACCATGTATCGATAGTGTAATATATAGGTAGCTATTGTATGAATTGACTATATTAAATTAACTATAAATAATTTAGAGTTAGTAGTAAACTATACTATTAGTTTTATATGGGATTTGACTTATCATAAAATAACGAATCTATATATAGGTTAGTCTAGATTCAACGTTTTAGAATAGGTCAAATTTTATTCTAAGATTGCAGCTGTAACGGAGGAAGTAATTCTCTAGCTAGTGTAACCCAAAAAATACGTTTCTTTCAAAGTAGTGCAGCTGCTCATACGTACAAACTCATATACACATACGTCCTATCCGTAATGATATCTTTTAAAGAATGGCTGAGGCCATATGTATTCTACTGTGACAGATATGTTCTTTTACCACTGAAAAATAATTAGGCGTAAATATGAACATTCGTGTCTTCACAATAGCGATTACTACCTTCATACGCAAAATATAATATTTTTAAAATATCTTATATTTTAGGATAGAGAAATTTTATCTTTGTATATTTCTTCAATAAAGTACTCGAATACCAGGATCAACGCGGAAAGTTTCGATTGAAATAGAATCTAAACAAGGAAGAACATTTGTCATTAGTTGGTTATTAAAAGCATCCCAAAAACATCTAGATTAAAATATGGCTTTCAAATTAAGTTTCAAATTAGATGATGCCAAAGAAGGTAGGGTGCCATACGCAGAAGGGAAATGACTCATAGAATAGGAGAGGCAAATAGAGCTCTTGCACATTTTCACTAATTCATGAACAAAATCTTGGTACGTAGACACATTAATTCTAATTTTATTTAAAAATAGGTTTAAACTTAACAATTCGTGTTGCAAATACGGCTAGTTAAGCTTAAGGTGGAAGGGCGAATCATGTGTGTATATCTGTTCATCCAAAGGCAGGAGCTGGTTAGCGTCAAAAGTCTATCTGCGCGTCAATAGCAAGCAGAGAAGGAATATTGTAGTCTGATTTGTATGCCCTTTTTTTTTGTTATCCTTTTCAGATTGTAATCGAATATCCACTGAATTTATCAGTAGCTTTTCATGGATTCGCGTATATTTGTAAAAAAAAAAAGTAATCGATCGAGTTGTCCTTCTCTTATCCGAGCCCTGCATAACTAATATCTATATGATCGAGATCCCTGATGACGCAGGCATTTCGTGAGAGATGATCTGACTTAACTGCTTGACGATTAATAAATTTTAACATCCTTATCAACCAATTAATTCTGCCATCCTTTTCGTCATTTCTAATGCCCTGTTTAGCCCCCACACGCAAATTTTACACACTGTCACATCAAATATTTGACACCTGCATGAAGTATTAAATATAGACTAAAAATAATTAATTGTATAGATTGCGACTAATTTACGAGACGAATCTTTTAAGCCTAATTACTCTATGAATTGACAATGTAGTGCTACAATAAATATTTGCTAATGACGGATTAATTAGGCTTGATAAATCATCTCGCTGTTTACTGACGAATTCTGTAATTATAGTTTTTTTATTAGTGTCCGAATACACCATGCGACACCCTATATATTACCCGATTTGATACGTCAAAACTTTACACCTCTAGATCTAAACACGCTGCACAGATGCAGGAGAGATGTATATGTTCTGGGAATTAAAGAGAGTATGAAATATAATCAGGATTGATATACTGTTACCTAGGAGACCTTTCATTATTATACTATTTTTTTAGCTTTTTCACCAAGTTGTTGTTGAAGATTATTTGTTTCGAATACTTATGAAATCACTTTTTTTAAAAAAAATTCTTGTGCTGTATTACTTAATTAGAATACTTGATTTAAGTTATTATAAACTATTGTTAACTTTACTTAAAAATATTTAATATATTTCTACAACTAACTAGATGATTCATGATAATAATCCAATAAATAGTCCATAGCAATTGCTCTACCTGGAAATTGAGTAGAGGTAGCTAGTACTACAAGCAAAGCACAGGAACTTCCATCTGTGTACAGTAAACCTCCTAACAAGTAAACTACTTATATTAGTAAGTACTTACTCCCTCCGTCAAAAAAAAAGATAAAATGTGGGTTCCTGTGTCAACGTTTTACTGTCCGTTTTATATAAATTTTTTTTATAATTAGTATTTTCATTGTTGATAGATGATAAAACATGATTAATACTTTATGCGTGACTTGTCTTTTTAATTTTTTTTCATAATTTTTTTAAATAAGACGGACGGTCAAACGTTAGACACGGAAACCAGAGTCTGTCTTTTTTTTTTTTTGGACGGAATGAGTAATGAGTAAGCAAAGAGAAGCAACATGTCCACCGACCAGGCATGATCGAACACGTAGGTACGTTACACACGAGACGGGAGAATCTTACTGTAACTTGTTTCTGCAACCTGCATGACCCATGACTGAACCTGCTGGAATGCAGTGCAATGCAATGCAATGCTATGATCTGTTCTATTTGTATTTTAATTGATTTTAGTCCTTGATCTAACAGAATTGTTCTTCTTTGGCCGGTGCAACCAGTCCACTGCTGATATCTTGGCCACGAGATGCCCATACTACGCACTTAGGTCAACCTATCTTTAATTTTTTTAAAAGTAGTATAGGGCTATATGCTCCATAAAGATGTTACTAGAGAAAATACATTACTTCTACTCTGATAGTCAAACTGGTTAAGTCCATCTCTTCCTAGGAAGAGAAAAAAAATGAAAAAAGTTTTTTTTTTAGTGAAACTTACACATCTCACAATATAACACTCAACAACGAAACATCATAGTGACATCTTCAATCTTTAAAATATACTAACCAATCTTTTATAGCTCATAGATGTAGCGTACATGTGTTTGAGTTTATAAAGGGTGAGCTTGAGCTTGCGTATGTGTTTATATTGAGTTTCGAGAAAAAAAAGAAAAAAAAAAACATCGTCCCTTTATTCGCTTGGGTCCACATCCTAGCCAGAAGCAAAAGATTTGTATAACATACAGAATGATTTTTAGCTACATATGTAATTCATATTGTAAACTATTTTGACTTTTTTTACGTTAAACCTCAATAACTATAGCATGTATAGAGAAATGTAATAACTCTTAAAAAATTAAATTAGTTTCATTAAGTCTAACATTACATTTTCATAGGATGTTTATTTAGTGTTAAAAATATTATCTCTCTATAGTTTAAACTAAATTTAAAGAAGTTTGAAAAAAGTCAAATCATCAACGGATGGAAATTGTAAAATGGATGGAGCAGTAATTAAACAGGGCACATATTCTGTTATAGAGGATGACGCAATGGATAAGTAATTCATACGTGGCAGGTGGGCACTGTTGCTCTAGCTTATCCGGTTGGTGCTCCATCATCAGAGTCAGCTCATGACGCCAACCAACCGGCAGGATGGTGCCACGTGGCTCCGTGGACCCTCGACACGTAACCTGCCAAGGCTGATGTAGGTGCGTCGACGTGGCGCCCTTGGGGGTGACACGTCACGCGCGGCCATTGGTCGCCAGTTTTGCCGGTGCCGGTTGTTGGAATGTTGGTGGTTTAATTTGCCTTGTGATGTGTCGATGGTGAGCGTGACAATTGACAAAGGAGTCAAATTAGGAGTAGTTTACTCGTAATTTCGTCATGCGTAATCATTATTGTTACTTCGAGTTAGTTCTCCGATTTACATAACGACGCTGCTAATTTTTTAGAGTCGTACTTTCTCCATTTTACAATGTAAGTTATTCTGGTATTTTTCACATTTATATTGATGTTAATGAATTTAGATAGATATATATGTATGGATTCATTAAATACAATATGAATGTGTGAAATACTAAAATGACTTACATTATGAAACGGAGGAAGTAGTTTATAAAATGGACCAAGCATTTCGGACATAGAGAATATATGTTTAATTCGTAGACACAGTTTACAAGACACGGTTCATTTTTTTACTTAATTATGTATTTGTTGTTTTGTTGTCTTATTTTTCTTACTTGCTGCAATTGAAATTGATGTTCGCAAAATAGATAAATAATTTTGAGATGTAGAGTATCAAGAAACAAATTCGAAATCTTAGAGCATGTTCTGTTTGAAGTCAATATCTGCAGTAACAGAATATTGGTATATTAAATATCTTTCCTACCAAAATATTAATATATTAAATAGTAATTTGTTAATATTTGATTTGCTATCGATATTTATTTATAACACATTTGTATTGTTAAAATATTAGCGTTAACCAGACTTGCGTATGATTTGACATTGGCATGGTAGCAAACCTAACAAGCTCTCGTTAGCATCATCTTATCTAGAGTACTACCTCCGTCCCAAAATACTTGTCGCTTTGAGTCTTTTTATAACTTTTGATCATTCATCTTATTAAAAAAATAAAAATTATTATTTATTTTGTTTGTGATTTGCTTTTTTATTAATAGTATTTTAATTATAACTTATCATTTTTTATATTTATACTAATTTTTCAAATAAAACGAATGGTCAAACGTTAAAAAAAGTCAAAGCGACAACTAAGCTGGGATGGAGGTAGTAGAAAGGAAAGAAAACCATTCATCTTTCTATACAACATTTAATCCCATTCCCCTCTCTATCTCTTTCATGGATCATACTACCTTTTACTTTGAGAAGTTTGCCACACACATATAACACTTTGAGTTCATTTTAGTGTACAATACATCTTTCTCTGAAATGGAGAGTATCTGGCCATGTTCATTGGTACCCCTCAAAGATCAGCATGAAAATGAGTTCTGGTCCTTTGTATATATCCCTTTGCCCCGGATGTTCTATCATCAACTTTGTCTCCATCCCCATATTCCTGAGGGTTTTTTCCTTGATCCAAAAGGACTTGTCATTCTCATATGCGTGACTCACATGTTCTATACTTGAAAAATCAAAAAGATATTTTCTTCTCTTATGAAAGGAAGGAATACTTTAACATGATATCAGTAGGATCACACTTTGTACTACTCTCGGTTCACAAATATAAAATATTGGAGGACATCGTTTTCGATACGTTGCTTTGACTAAAATAATTTATACAAATATAAATTATTTTAAATAAATATAGTTGCATATATATTACAATAATTTGTTTCACGATAAATCTAGTTACATCATTTTTACGCCGTAAATTTTTATACTTTTATCTATTGATTGTCAAAGTTAAATAAAACTATTTATCTTTACATTGTTTTTAAAATATTTTATATTTATGGACTAGATGTGTCATGTAAATGCCCTGCAATGTCCCATCTTGTGCTGCCCATGATGTACACACACTGCACCTCATGACCCATAACTAGTTATTGACTAACTAACACTACAAGTCCACTTGATGTATTAAGAAACTCCTTTTTTGTATTTAAGTAAGTAGTGTTAGTTAGTGTAACAGTGTAACCATCGAATTATCTAAATGTTGGTTCAGAATCGATCGATGTTGACCTGGCATCAAGTCGAAATTTCATATTTATTGCTGTGTAGTCACTCCATTGCACATGCATGTGCCTGCTTTCCTCATCATTTTCAGGTGGATTAGCTGTTGAATAATCCAACTTGCACCATTTTTCTATATCTTAGAGAGTAACCTAGCAACCATGCCCTGTCATGTAATACTAGAGAAATTAAGGTATCATGGGATCCACTTGTATGCCCTACCTTTGTGGATGGAAAATTCCTAATTTTTCTACATAGAAAATAACTGAACTGGTAAAATTTTTTGAGACATTTTAGTTATGAAATCATCATGATTCCAAATAGGACACTAATGTAGATTTATCTTACACAGCCTCAATTGCGTAATTTTCACATTTTACCAGTATATCGAACTCCTATGTTTTCAGTAAAAAGCTGGACGAAAGCCTTTAATTTAAGAAAAATGTTGAACATTACTCCATTTCGGATTAAAGTATTTTCAACAACAAATGTGAAATACCCAGACTTTGCCACCTATTTTCAGGCAAACATCACATTCGTAGGCACCGTCCATGTTTGATGTTGTTACCAAGTAAATCATGGAAACGTGTAATCATCGATAATCGAGAAAAAAACCATGTGGCTGTGAACTGTGATTCGTTTTCAATATTGCAAAGCAGTGGAATCAATCACTTTCACCAGTGAAAACCTGATACGATTAGTACGAGTAGCAGCAAAGGAGTACGTACATTGGACGCCCAAGCCGTATAAAGTCAAAAAGCAACCGAGCAATTCTCCCACCTGCTATACTATCCCTGTTTACAAACACTCCGTATTTAATTAACGTTTTAGATATGATTTAGTTTAAATTTTAAAACTTATCCACTAATAATTTATAAAAAAATCATATGCATAAAAGGTAATATCACAATGTTATAGAACCATTACATTTTATAAACTTAGTCATAGTTTTAAAATCTTGATATAATCGTGACCTGGGTAGTTACTAGCTTTTTTTTTTTGGAATCAGTTACAGAGGTTAAACATAGGTCCATAAGTTATTGTATTCATGGCAAATTGTTTTCAAGTGTTATGCGATATACTAAATGTGAGCGGTTGTATGTACATGGTGACTTTGTTAATATTAAAAATATTCCAGCATAATCTCTGGGAGGTATTTATTCGGATGACTCCGTCGATATCGAAATGTATCGTTACAGTCATACAGATATGCTCATTCTACTATGATGTACGTGCGTATGCCTAGAGACGTGTTCATATCTTTATTGCGTTTTGGAAAAAAAAATCTTACTCTAAACGTGAAATATAATACTCCTACATTTAGGACGGAAGAAATTACACGAAATAAATTAGAGTACGTATACACGTATACGTATTCCTACTGCCGACGTCGACGTATAATACGCCCCACTCCCACACACACTCTCTCTCCGCGCTTCTGTTGCTGCTGCCGCTGGAGCTGAAGCTGCAGCTGCTCCTCTCGCTAAAAACCAACCCCCCAACCGCCTCTCCCCTCTCCTCTCCTCTCCCCCTCGCATTTGCAGTTGCAGAGCAAGAAGCAGAGAGAGAAGAAGAGGAAGCAGAGGAGGAGGAGTCCAAGAATTGAAGCAGGAGAAGAGGAGGTGGTGGTTTGATTCAAGAAGAAGGAGAAGAGCAAGAGCAAGGATGTTGCGAGGAGGGACGAGCTTGCTGGGGATCGTCAACTTCGTGACGTTCCTGATCTCGATCCCGATCCTGGGGGGAGGAATCTGGCTGGCGTCGAGGGCCAACTCCACCGACTGCATCCGCTTCCTGCAGTGGCCGATCATCGCCATCGGGCTCGCCGTCATGGTGGTGTCCCTCATGGGGTTCGCGGGGGCGTGCTACCGCCAGACGTGGCTGCTCCGCCTCTACCTCTTCGCCATGTTCTTCATCGTCGTCGCCCTCCTCTTCTTCATCGTCTTCGCCTTCGCCGTCACCGACCGCGGCGACGGCCAGGTGGTGATGAACCGGCGGTTCCTCGAGTACCAGCTCTCCGACTACAACGGATGGCTCCGCGACCGCGTCGCCGACCCCGCCTACTGGGCCACCATCAGCGCCTGCCTCCGCGACGGCCGCGCCTGCGCCGCCATGCGCCGCTTCGCCCGCGACCCCAACACCGGCATGCTCGTCCCCGAGACCCCCTCCATGTTCTACGCCCGCGACCTCTCCCCCATCCAGGTCACCACCACAATCTCTCTCCCTCTCTCTCTCTCTCTCTCTCTCTCCTCTCTCTCTCTCTCTTGATTCGTCAGTTCTTGAGGAGATTGACTGCTGCTGCTTCTGATGCGATTCGGATTTTGGAAGTTGGCGTAGTTGTGACGCGCTCAGAGAGGGGGGAAAGGAAACTGACTTCTTTTTTGATTTGTTCCTGTTTGGTCCAAATGAACTGAATTAATAAGGAGCTAAAAATAGCGGAGAATCGATGTGTTTTTAGGCGTTCTGGAGTTGAAAGGTTGGATTCTTGGTGAGTTTTGGATGGATTAGATGGGCATTAGCAGTTTATCCATTGCCAACTACAGGTCAGTGTAGAAAAGGCTGGGATTTTGTGGCACAAAAATAAGAGAGGATTAGGGAAAGATTTGCATTTTTATGGAGCTCTATTCATCAATTAGGGGAAAGATTTGCATTTTTGGGGTCGGTCTTGATTGGATTATTGATTCAATTTGAAGGAAGGGAACAACCACCTATACTGTTTTCTGATTTCTTGTTGTAAAGTTTGGTTAGGATATTCCCAGTTATCACTGCATGGTACCCATGTGGATCTCAAGATGTGCTGCTTTGCTTACCACTTTCATCAGCAGCCCCCCTTTTGCTTAGCAAGTCATATGGCCCTTTAAAATATTTTTGTTCCTGCATCAGCTTGCACCTTCGAGAAATTGTTAATCCTGCAACCTTTTGCTTGCCCATGATTTGGCCAAAGCAGCAAGAAAATCACAAACCTTTAGCCGCACCCGTCCTTCGATTCCACCGGATACCTTTCTTCAAAAGCAATCTTTTTTCTTGCTTTAATAGTTTATTGAACTGCTTCAAATTGCAAGGAATTTTGTCTAAATTCCATGCGGCGCGCCCTAAGTACATCCTATTTAGGGTGATTCAGACTTCAAATCTTGAATGATTAACTCCCTCAAAGCAATCTTTGAAGTGTGTACAACTCCCTCAAAGCAGTGTCCTTTTTTATGGAGCAAGTTGGTACCTCCAACTCCAGGCTATGCACCAAAAGAAACCTATGTGACAAGAATTGACTGCCTGGTCGATTTGAGTCTTTGTCTATGTCGTTTATTTTTTTCCCCTTAGGTGACCTTGCTGGTGCAATTGCTAAGACCAAATAATACTAAGACGTTTCAGAGTTGCCACTATTGCAGTGGTAAGAAGTAGAATCTGCAATATGCTGTGATGCTGAGGACAAGGTCATTTTCCTAGCTTTTTCTCTCTTCTTTTCTGGATACCAAAAGACAAGGTGGACCACAGCATTAGCATGATTGAAGGGATCACGGCCTCTCGCTTCTTACCCAACACAACAAAATGCGATCAGGACAGCTAAAAGCCGGTTGCTAGGTGCCTCATTTGAGAGTTGGAATTGGACCATGGAAGCCTTGCCTTGTTTGTCCTTTATATTCTCGTTGCTGTCTTCTGTAACTGCCAGTCTTTTTTTTTTTTGCTACAATTTCACAGATCACATGAAAAAAAAAAAAACCCATTTCTCTTGTAGTCTTTCACCGGAGACTGTACTGTACTGGTATGCTATGGATTGCATAAATATTCTTATACAGATTAGCTGTTGCCCATGTCTTTATAGGCCTACTTTGATGGAGCCAAGAAATTTGTATAGTTTAATGTGCATGGGTACATACTTTGTACTTTGTAGGACATGTCCTGACCATGAAAGCATTCAAAGTTGGTTCGTGGTTTCCCTTAATTTAGAGTCGGATTGCTTTGTTTTCCCTTTTCATGTAGACATATGCATGTTTGATCTCTAATCGAACTGGCACCATCAATTTTGTGTTGAATATAGGATATCTTTTTATGTATTCGGTTATATTTGTGTTTGTTGCTGTCGACAAGACTTGGCAGTCTAAGGTGATGGAAAATGGATAATTGCTCCCCAAATTTGTACATACTGTCCCAATCTATGGGGTACTTTAAAATGCTCAGTTTGTGTTGTTAAGCTAGTGCTATTGTAGTTCTATTCATTTCAATTTATGTTGGATGTAAAGCTACCTGTAGATAAATTATACTAGTTCTTCCATATCTAAAAAAATGTTACTCCCTCCATCCCAAAAAAAGACAAACCATGGGTTTCCGTGTCCAACTTTGACGGTCCGTCTTATATGAAATTTTTTTATAATTCGTATTTTCATTGTTGTTAGATGATAAAACATGATTAATATTTTATGCGTGACTTGTCTTTTTAATTTTTTTCATAATTTTTTTAAATAAGACGGACGGTCAAACGTTGGGCACGGAAACCAGGGTTTGTCTTTTTTTGGGACGGAGGGAGTATGTACTAGTCAAATTTTTTAAGTGCACATTTACACCAGTTGTCCCCATGAACAAGTTGCAAGAACTTAAATTCTAACGCTGAATATTTCTGGTTAATGATGTTGATTTGGGTTCTGATCAACAAAATGTTCCTTTTTGTGTGTGTGTTTGGGGGGGGGGGGGATTTCCAGGAGTGAATTACAGTCAATGAGCTATGATGTTTTGCTTGTAAAACTACATTCTGTAAATATGCATTTTGTTGTCTTGTCACTTCCTTTCATGTCCATTAGGATAGTAAAACCATAGGAGCGAAGTTCTGAATATCTAGTTTGGATTATATGCTAACACCATTTCATGACTTGACATTTGCAGTCTGGATGCTGCAAGCCACCAACATCGTGTGCATACAACTATGTTAACGAAACGTTCTGGACCGCAAACCCTGGCGTTCCGACCGTCGTGAATGATGTGGACTGCAGCAAGTGGAGCAATGACCAGCAGACGCTTTGCTTCCAGTGTGACTCCTGCAAGGCAGGCGTCCTCGCTGGCATCAAGAAGAGCTGGCGTAAGGTTGCCATCCTCAACATCGTCGTGCTGATCATCCTCGTCATCGTGTATGTTGCTGGCTGTGCCGCTTTCCGCAACGCCAGGAGGATCGAAAACGACGAGCCGTTTGGTATGGCAAGGATGACCAAGACTCAACCTAGCAGGTTCCAGTTCTGAGATAGTGAAGAACTGGGAGCCTTTGCCCCTTTGCCTGTACAAAAAGACCACAATTGGTGGTGCTAAGGCTCTGTCTGAATCTCTTATATATTATTTACTGGAATGTGGAATCAGCTACACTTTGGGTGGTGAAAAAGGAAAGTAGTTCTTGTTTCAGAATGTTCAGTCTGGTTTGGTTTTGTGCTTGCTATAGTGTTTAGGGTTAGGTCTGTTGTGTACTGGGTACAAGATGAGATCTGCAAGAAACAAGAGTAGTTCCCTCATTTAGCAATGTATTGTGCTGTACCATTGGAGATTTTGATTTGGCATAATCTTAGATGAATATGTTATCATCATGTACATGATGAATGTATTGCTCTGTAGTTCCTTCTCTCTCTCTCTCTCTCTCTCTCTCTTTCTTTTACTTTGTTTCCATTATTAAAAATTAAAATGGTTGACCATGTTATGATGATTGCTGATCAGGTATTGCGCAATATGATGATCTTAGATCGTCTAACAACTGCACAGTTATGTTCTTTGTTTTCTGATGGAACAATTTTTTTTTCTTCTGTATAACAACATAGACATGGTTGAGGCATCGATGTGACACCGGGTATAATCAAAAACTTCCCTACTATTGTGGGCTACAGTGTTGTGATCCAGCGACAGATGAATCTTCAGTGTTATGAACCACCTGCTTCAGTCATTTGTTGTAAGTTGTAACCATGAACGAATACTATGTGCTGCGGCATTCTATGGAGAAAATTCCCTCTATGGATTCTACTACCTCCGTCCAAAAATAACGCAATTCTGGCTATTCATCTAGACAAGGGAATGCTCAGGCGCATAGCGGGAATTGCATTCTTGTCGGGAGGGAAGTATAGTAGGTAAAAGGAAAATGGGTATCAACTGGAATTTGTAACAGCTGTAAAATGATCACAAGAAGCAACAACATTTTTTTAGATAATGGATTAAAAACCCAGCCTCTACATCCAAAAGGATGTACACAGCCTAATAAGCAACAACATACATGGGTTTTCCATCGAGGGAGGCTATCTCAAAAGCAAAATACATAACCAGTTTGCCTTAAACAGTTGCCAACAACATGAACCCATCTTAATAAAATTAATAGTGTGAAACTTTATTATCTTCGAGGATTTCATCGCGACAACCAAAGCAGCGAGTCTCCCTCAGCCGCCAAGAAGCAGTTGATTTAGTGAGACGACGATGTTGATGATGATCCCTGCGCAAAACAATTACAAATCCGTTACTTCTCTGATTTAAAGACACAGGATCAGGTTATCACTACAGACTGGGCATTGGACATTGTCAAGCAGTGAAGCAGGCATTGCTAGCAGAAGTCAAAGATAAAGGCCCTATCGATAATCAATATGCTTGGGCATTTCACATGTCAAACCCAGCAGAACATCACTACAGTTCAGGATTACCTCATCTGATCCATTTGGTAGCTCCATGAAGTTCCATCACGCACAAAAACCAGTACCACATTTACATGTAACTGATACCCCACTAACTGATGGTAGATTTTCTCTTTTGCCCCATAGTTAAGTGGCGTTTGCTCACTAGGCAGTAGGCACACCCCAAGCTAATGACAACGAGGTCCCCGGGTCACATGTCCACATGTCATACATACATATGTGGCAAAACCGCAGAAGAACAAATGCCATCCACTTATACGTGGCAAAATTGCAAATCTGACGTTTTTGTGACTAGTGGTCAAGAGGTGCCTACAAATGTTACAGGGCACGGAGATACACAAGAATGCAAAATTTTAGCTATTTTCCATTATTCATCCCCTTGCAGTTTTCACATTCTCGATTATCAAAAACAAAAAAAAAAGAAAGAAAGAAAGAATAACCAAGCACCACAGCCCCATGGGTTTCATATTGACAAAAGGTAGTTCAAACATGGACTAGTATGCCACAGTACAAACGGGCCAGAAGGTTACCTCATGCTCATGCCCATGACCATGTGAGTGATCATCATGACCATCCCAAGGATGACGCATGCCCTGAAAACATTATTATTTATTAAAAAGAGATGAATCAACACAACTCAAGATCGAGGAAATCGAAAGATTATATTACCAAGAGAACAGCACCGTCCTGCTTAGCCCTGTAGAAAACCCAAAACCTGTACAGACAAGACTTGGGTTATAAATGTAAACAAGTAGAAAATCCATGGTATTAGAAAATCTTAGTCATAAGCAAACATCTGTAACTGTTCATAATTGGATATGCTTGAAATGACAGGAAAAAAAATGGAATTAAAGACAAATTTGGTTACTGTCTTGCAATGAAAGGTAGGTTACGGGTTACCTTTTTAAAATGTAAATTAAAACAAAATGCAAGCGTGTTAACAATGAGATTTCTATACTCATGCTGCCATGATAAGCTATTCAAGCAGAAGCTTAACAGTAGGCTGCAAATGAGCAAATGACTTCATCGAGAAGCATAAGAAAATGTCTGGCGAAGAATAGAGTGGACAAAAGAACTAAGGACAACACTATCATGCATCTTTGTAGATTGATTTTATTATAAAGTTGTGACATTCAGGCAGGACGGTACCCTCCAGTAGACCCTTGACTGGGCATGGAGCTCATATCAGATTTGCTTAATAATTATAAGTGCTTGGTTGTTTTAGTTGCCAGTGATTAGTATTAGTTGGCGATGGGTTTAATAGTACAAATCATTTATTCTCAGAGGATGTTTTTCCCCCTGAAGTGATGTTTAATGACGACCTCAAGGTGACATAGTAGTTTGTCCAAATCTTAAAGCTAGTCCCGTTTCACAAATCACAATGGATACAATGGAGATAGAAACAAGAATAATTAGCCATATGGTTGGTTGTCCTTATCGTGCCTAATGCTTTCTTATTCATGTGTTGTGAATAAAGGTTGCAAAACGATGAAATAACAAAACATTGGTTTGAACCAAAGGCGTTTCAAGCTAGCCAAATACTGTGATTCTTCCCAGAGTTGTGAAAAAAATGCATGGATGAAAAAGGTGGTTAAAAGCTAGCTAAAAGGAGTCTAAAATTTGCTACAGCATAATATTGTAATTCATAACCAAACTCCCGGAGAGCCTAAATCGTGAAATCAATAATGATATGCTGCCGCTGCCGCTGCCGTTGCCTATCCAAGAAGAAGGAGCGCGAGCAGCGTTGATATCGATGACTATTCTACTCCATGAGGAAATCTTCCGATACAAAGATGAGTCCCATATGGACCAAACGAGAGGATTTGAGAGATCCCCAAATTGAGTAAACGTTTAACTGCAATCGAATTCCTCTCTAATATAACTAATCGATCGCGCACAAGCAGTAGTTGAGCAGTAGAACGAACGAATCTAGGGTCTGGTAGAGGAGGGACGGATCTCATCCGGTCGGCGAGGATGCAGGCCCAGATTTGGGGGGGAAATGGGCGAGCGAGGGATGCGTGCGGTGCGTACCACATGACGGCGCAGAGGCCCTTGCCGGCGACGGTGTGCCAGCGCTTGTTGTGGGGGATGGTGTACCCCTTGTACGTCGTGCCGCCGCCGTGCCCGCCGCCGCCCATCGCCGCCGCTCCTCTCGCCGCCGGCCACGCGCTTTCTCTCTCTTCTCCTCGGATTCGGCTGCGTCTGCGTCACTGCGTGTGGGGGTGGCTGGGTGGGTGGGTGGGTGACTCACCTTGGCTCACTAGTGGGCCGGAAATTAAGGCCTGCTAGTGAATTGTCCTGGCGGCCCATTATTCGTGGTCCTTTTCAACCATTTGGGCCGTGGGGTTTTCAGCCTAGTTAGTTTGAGGAACTTTTTTTTTTATTTTACACATTTTTTTATTAAAATATTTACAACAATAATTTAGGCCTCTAGACGCCCTCTAGAAAGGCGATTTTTAAACGTGATACGCCTAGATTTATAAATTTTCAAAACGAAAAAAATATTTTTGTAAATATTTATTTAAAAAAGTGTAAAAATTAAAAAAAAATATCTTAGTTTGAGTATACTAGTAATAGAAAAAAGAGATGGGGTGTTTGGACACAAATTGTGTGCTCCCTCCATTTCAAATTACCTGTTGGTCTAGGCTTATCACAAATCAAACATTTTAATATTTAACCATCAATTTCTATATAGTTATGATTTTGCATCATAAGATTTATATTTTATATCCACCGTGTGAAATACTTTCATATAATATATATTGTTAAGCAAAACGGATTTCTAAAATTTAATGGTCAAAGATAGATATGTTTGATTTAGGACAAATGTAAAACAACAAATAGTCCTATATGAATTGAAATCCTTCATATATATTTTTTCGCAAAATTCCATAGAAACAAAAGAGCCCATTAATTATACCAGTCCAGTGGGAAATCAAATCATCATTGGTCGGTCCAGAGTTCACACAAGCTCACTAAAGATTCTTTCTAGAATGCCATATGATTGTGAAGAGCTTGCTTGCTTACCAGTTATCACTCTGCAAGTCCAAAAGTTGAGAAGAAATAATGATAAGACATATGAATCAATTATTCAAACAATGCATGCCAGTTAGAATGCAGTGAGCCCAGCACAAGCAATGCAGATTAACCACATGTCCAAACCTCTTAACTAACTATTGTCATGTAGAAAAATCAAGCTCTTTCTTCTCCAAACCCCAATCAAAGCACATGATTCCAGTTAAGAGAGAAGAGATTGGATCAGAGAAAGGACTGGCCCCCATGTGGTGTTAATAAGAAGAAAAGTAGTGTGCATTTGACATTCAGCAATCCAGTTAGGTTTAGTTTATGACATGAGATAGATGTGTTCTTTCTCCAGTTCAAACACATTTCTTTGATCTTATGCTGAAACGTGATCCCCTCATGATCAGCAATTTCTTTGTTGTTTAGCGATACGTGTTACATCTGGGTCAAAGGATGGAAGAAGCTCCCTATGAACGGACACTGACTCCAGTTGACGTTTTTGGCTACTGATTGTTCAGCAATGGTCAGAGATTATGTCCATGTCCCCTCTTGCATCAACAAATCTCCCCCAAATTTTGGTGACAAAGTGTTATTTTGAACTGGAGGAACTGGATATAAATGTCGACAAAGGTTCATACGAATTGTGAATTTGTGCATGCATGGAAAGAAAATGTCGGCAGCTAGCTGCCCTGCTCATTTGGTTGGTTGACAGAGCAGAAAAAATTCAGTCAGTGGCAGAACTTCAGAGTTGCAGATCATGCATAGACAGTGCTAGCTTCCACTAATGTATGACATGTTCAGACATCAAATTAGTTGTAGTAATTAACTCAGCAGCATCACAAAGAGTACGTAAAAAGAATAAGAAAATGCCATGAAACACATGTTAATTAGTGGCATCCGACAATACACCGTACAATATTGTACTCGTTTTTGCGTCAAGTCCCACAGTAGCTGTTGCCAACATTTTCAAGGATTCTTCTGCATGCCAAATTAATTAACTAAACAATTGGGATCAGTGCAAAGCTGGCTGTATTTCATTTCAGCTCGACCAACGCTAGACACATTTACAAATCAAACCTAATTAAGCTAGGAGTTCACCATGCATATGTCTGTCTTCCACATTTGATGAGCAATAGGTTGGATCATGTGGCATGTACATTGCTCTAGTTTGGCATTGGGTTTGGAGCCATTTGCATCTGGTCTAGATAAGGTTGTTATTTAGGTTGCCACTCTTGTTGCCTTCTTCTCATTTCTGTTGGAAAGAAAAATTAACTTGGAAATCCCTAATGCAAGATGATTAGACAGACAACTAGGAAAATTGAGGAGATGAACATTTTTCATGCAGATATATATGTAATTAACCTAGATGGTAGAGTAGATCTGTAGAGTAGAGTAGTTAGATCCATGTACTTTAACCTGCCACTTGTGTTGCTGAGGAATTTTTTCATCTACTAGGTAAACCTAAGTTAGGTCAATGTACAATGCACATATATCTCCTCTCTACTAAGCTACTTCATGCATGTTGTCATGAATGCGTGTTTGATAGTAGTTTAACTTGTTTTCTTCCTAATAATTTTTGTCATTAGATGATGCAAACTAGTGCATGTTGCAGATATTTCATCTCTTGGGAGTTGCCTAAGAAATACTAGAAGCTAGAAAACAAGGGGAAAAAGTTACTAATGCCACGTCAAGTATGGAGAATATAATGCATGCATATGTACTGAAACTTAAATTAATTTGATCAGTATTTGGCCGGCACGCTTCGTATAAATACATTTCAAATTTTAAACACCGTACGATCGAGGGCAACTAGTCAATCAACTGGGATTATAGATTTGACGTCGTTTTGAAATACATGTACTCCAGTTGTTGCTTGCATACGGCATGAATATGCCACTCGTATAATTTTTAATTAATTAATTCGTTTAATTAATTACTGCATTGTGCCTGACCTACCAATCATTAGTAAGATGCATCGATCACTTCTGCATCAGACCATATATATGAACAGGAATAAATAGTAGCGTGGTAGCTAGGGTCGTTATAGTTGAGTTTTGTTTACACTGTCAAGTGTCCAATGCGCAGATCGATTAGTCTTTTATTCATAATTAAATAATATTCCATTTGCTTATAATCTTATTCTATAAGCCAGATGAGATAAGCATATAAACCAGAGAACACTTCATGATTGGCTAACTGGACTCAAGTTAATTCAGCACATGGTTCAGCTTTGAGTTGAACTCTTTTGCACCGTGCCACTAATTCAAATTAATATGAATATTTTAGAATTCAACTTAGAATTTAGTTAAGCCTCGTTGGAGAGAAGCAGCAGATATACAGTTAAGTCAGAGGATCCCATTTCCGTGACAGAATGAAGTTGAATTTAACCTGCCCATATGAACAGAATGAAGCTAAAACTTTCAAAATTGGATATAGAAATACAAAGTTATATTTATCATAGTCTTATTTTTACTATTTTTCTTTAATAAAATAGTTCTTCAATTTGATAAATAAGAAAAGGTTGCTGGTATTACAAGGCCAATTTAGCCCCTTTTGATTTAATTGTTATTAAAATATTAAACTGATAATTATCAAGCCGTAAGGGACCTGGAATCATGATTAAGAAACATAAATATTTTACTTGGTGCGGATCGAGTCTCATTTTTTTTTCATAAAATGAATTTCTAATTTTGTAACTAACAGATCGATGCAAAGTTATACTCGGCTTAGAGTCTCATTTTTTAAGTTTCTTAGATCTTTGATAAGTTTAATATTCTGAATTAATCGATCAATTTTAATTTTTATCTTTGTTAGACTCAATTTTAATTTTGAAATCCTAATTTGAAAGTTAGCAATTGTGAATGCCATGAATTCTTCTGTTAGTCCAAAATGTTATTATTCGACCGCCTAGATGCATGGATGATCTTATTTACCACTTTTTTTCTTCGATAACGTGGGAATTCAATTATTCATGCTATACTATAATAGTCATTACAGGTATAGATAAAAAAATATAGTAGACTTTCTTAACCGTCTTCTTTTGTGGTTACCATCGATTGAAATGCGGGTCATCTTTCATCCCTTTTGATTATACATAGACCAGAAAATTGCTATACTTCTTGTGGTGAAGCATCATGAGACTGAACTTAACACTCAAGAAACTGATGGTGGTCAAATTTAATTCCTAGTTCTACTAATACTTCCATGGTTACCAAGAAATTATCTCCTTTTTTTGGACTTTGAAAATCTCTCCCTTTGTGGAAAGTTACATGATATATGAAATGCATTGATGCCTAACAACATGTACAGAAGGGAATTAAGGACATCATTTTCACAAACGACGTAGTCAAGCAAAGAACAACTTAATTATTCAACTAGCTATATCTATCCATGACTTGTAACATCAAAATTGGTCAATACTTTTAACTTCTTGTTGCAGCTTCAACATGCTGGAACTTTTATTCCACAAGATCCATTGTTTTTCATGACCAAAGTACAACTTAGTAGCCTAATCTAGCAATTTATTTTCCTTAGCTTACTGTTCTTTGAAACACCAACTTAACAAAGTATATATTTCTTCAAGTATTGCACCCTAGTTAACCCTTTGGTTAACTTTGCATTTGGTAACATATATATTACATCAAGTAATTAAACTTTAATTACATGCATATATATATACTATATATATCTCACATATATATAAATATGACTCTATACTAATTGACATATCTCAACCACCTTGTAGCACTTAAGTACTAATTGGATCAGCTTGATTAATTAAGTAGTTAATTATTTCTTCGTGGGATTAATTAACGCCGAATGCCAGCTAGCTCGCCGCGAGCTCATGTCCAGAGCGGCTCGTCGACCCAGCCGATGGGGCTCGCTTGCATGGCGGCGGCGCCGGCACCGTCGACGACGTAGAGCGCGTCGACGGGCGCGGCGGGGGAGGCGGCGCCGCCGACGGCGGCGCAGTAGGCGGCGGCGGCGGCGGTGGTGGTGGGGTGCTGGGGCGGCGCGGCGGCGGCCATCTCCATGCAGAGGAGCGCGACGAGGTGGGCGTGCTGGGCGCGGGCGCCGGCGAGCTCGGCGTGGGCGCGCGCCAGCTGCGCCTTGAGGTCGTTGACCTGCTTCTGCAGCTGGCAGATGGCCCCCGCGCAGCCGTACACCGGGTCCCGGATCCGCGCGTTCGCCTCGTACACCATGCTGCTCACCGCGTCCGCCCGCTGCTCCTCCGGCAACTCCTGCAACCACGACGGCGACATTAACGGCGAGCTCGCCATGGCCGGCAACACCGAGCACACGATCGAGTTAGCTAGCTATAGCTGCTTGCCTGCAGGAGCTTGATGATGTTGCTGGCGCCGAAGACGCGGTGCGCGGTGGTGAACTTGTGCGGCTCGGTTGGCGGGAAGTACGGCGCCAGCACGCAGCGGTCGACGCAGCGGCGGCGCAGGATCTTGCACGCGGCGCACGGGCTGAGCACCACCGTCGTCGTCGTCGCAGCCAACTGCGGCGGCGGCGACGTCGGCGTCGGGGAAGGAGGCGCCGTGGCGACGGTGCAGGCCGTGTCGCTCGACGAGCCCATCTTGATCAGCCTTGTAGCTAGCTGATGATTAATTGCTGGGTTTGTGGGGAGTTAAGTGGATTTGTGGCCATTGATGTGGTATATATAGAGAAGAGAGAGTGTGAGAGTGGCAGCGCTTAGCTGGGTAAGCAAGCTGCTATTGGAAGTGAAGCTGACTGTTTAAACCTAATGTTGGTAGGAATGGATGTTTGGCCCTGTCATTAACTTGCTATAGTGCCATTAATTGGTTGACTGGTTGGCACTTATCAGCTCTGACAGTTATTTGAAGTGTCTGCCTGAAAATTAGACAGTGGATCTCTGTATATATTTGATCTTGATTGTTAGGGGAAAAAGATTGATAAGTACAACATAACATATACTGTATTGAAGATAGTGGATCAAAATAAATTAAAATTGTCGATGCTTGATATATATTTATCGTGTATATATTAGAAGGGTTTAATTACTTCTCAATTACCTTATTTTTATCTAAATTTCAGTCTTGTTTCCTACGTATAACCCTAACCCACTCTATCCTTCTTTTCTCATGGTTCGTTTTGTACACACGTTATACACCACCACAATGCCTCCCCCTACCCTCACCCCCTAACCTCCATCTGCCTATCCACACACCGCCGCTCTTTGCCTCGTTGGCGTGTCTCGGGCTCTCGGCATCAACAAGGCTCGCAGGACGCACCCACCTAGCTACCTACCTCATACCGCTTTATCCCTACTATACTATTGTGGCCGTAGCGCTCCTCTCTTCTTCTCTGGTGCGGCATCTCTCCTCTTCCGTCTCTAGCGACTTACACACCAGTGGATATGCCATCACTACTCCCTGCCTCCTAACCATTTCAATGAGGTTCCCCGCTACTCGACAGTTCACCCCTCTACTAGCTCTTAGCTCACACCATCGTCAAGGTGGTGCAATCGCCGCCACACTACCCACCAAATCCACCGCCTATTATTGATACATCTTCCACCTCACACATGACCTCTCTATAAAGACGCTCCCTCCACCAACCCCTCTCCTCCAAACCCTGGGGACCTAATTCGATACGTTTTTCATGGTTCAATTAATTTCAGCGTTGCACACATGGATGCGGCATGCTGCCATCAGCGATATCTTCTCTCCTTCTAGCTTGCCCTCCCCTCCCCTCTTTTGGTTGGAGGTTTTGAAAGACTATGGGTCATCCCATGGATAACTCCCGGCTTCTACCACTACTAAAATATAATTGTGCGTTCAGAATTATAGATAAATTAAATTTAGTTAATATATTTTGAGACGGTAAGTAATACATGGAGTATAATTTTACCGCCTTCCAAATATTTTATAACAAAAATTAACGGCCGGCCGGCCATGTCGATTTCTTAATAAACAATTTTAACCTTTTTTTTTACCAGAAAGGGCTTGTAACGGTCATGTGAAAGATATGGTAACATTAGTTAAAAATGCAGCTTGTGTCCCACGTACGTACGTACGTAATCTATGTTGATGTACCTATGTACTTACGTACGCGCCTGTACGTGACGCAGTTGGCACATTCATGCATTTAATTATAGATCAATTTCTCTCTCCTTGACATAGAGCAAATGCACTATATATATATATATTCCCCCTATATAATAATATATTAGCAGCTTTGCAATACATATTTTTCACATGACAAATCTTAGTACTAATTTCACATGTGAAATAATGAACAACGTTTTGTGATTTGATTGTACCATCCATTAAATAAACTTCATATTGATCTATTTGAAAATTAATCCTGCAGATGAGAGTGATCGACAACATGGACATATTTGAAAAAAAAAAGGGAATTGGTTAACTACTGAAATTGACACGTGCATAGATTTAAAATGAAAAGTTAGATATGTGTAGTATATTAGATGCATAAGAGAAAGTTAGAGTTGCTGGGCTTATATATTAGGAGGTAGTACATGCACACATGGGTATATATGTTCGGTAGTAAAACATGTACCTATATCATGTGCATGAGACTAAATCTCTCGAATCCTTTTAGATGTGTGCGAGACGCCACGCGGGTGTGTGCACGTGAGTGCGGTGTAAAAATTAGAGATGCACTTGATAATTTAGTGGTAAGAAGTGTGTACATTGTGATTTCAGCCTGAGATCACGTGTTCAATCTTCAACACCCTCACAATTTTTTCTTAAAAAATGTTTGGAGGGACATCTCTCCCTCCAAATTCTCTCTCTGTTTTTTTTTTGCGTTTTGAAAATTAAAAGTCCTGAAAGGAGTTGAGTATAAACTTGAAAGAGGTATAACGAATTTTCACTTGTATGTGCATGTGTATATTTGGTAGAAAATTGGAAAGGCAGGTAGGGATATTTTCAATTTGTCTCATCTATTATATATTACTATAAGATTATATATTAATATATAGTACCAATCATCATTATTGCCAATATACTACGATATTGGGCACGGCACGTAAGCATGCTGCAGACCACAAAAACATTAGAGCCTATCCTAGTAGAGATTAAGCAATTATTTCGCCATAGAAATTAACCAACACATATACATCGATCAGCTTGCAAATAATAATAATTTAGCATGCATCATGTGTATTGGCAAGGTAGTTGTAGTGGAATCCCGTCGTGTATATATAGACCACCACTACGACTAATGCACGATGATATAAATTTCGCCTGCGTATTGATTTCTTTTCTTGAAGCTGCATGCGAATTTCTAAAGTAGAAATAATTGTATTTGCATCGCCGTGTGGACTTTACATGTTACAACAACAATACGCTTTTACTCTAATCATCATCATCATCGATCATATCATCTCCCAAATCAAACCATGCATGCATGGTGCATCTGGCCCTTTTGATTACAACTCCCTTCGTCCTAAAAAGTTAACGACGTCCTACATTATTTTGGGATGGAAGAGAGTACGTACCAGTGCTTTCGCAGTCAAATTAATAGTTGCACTAAAAGGTCTGGGAGAGTAATTATGTTTGTGCCGATATAATTTGCCGCGGAAGGATAAAGTGAAAATTGATTCTAAAATTGAGATTGAATGATTCAAAATTGTCTTTTAGTTTGAAGTCATGAAATTAGCAACTTTTTATTGTTCAAAATTTATCAAAAAAAAAGAAACTTCTTCACCTACTTAGGCCCTATTTGTTTAGACTTATAAGCCAACTTATAAGCCGAAAAGTCTAAGCCTAAATAAACAAGCAGCTTATTCGTTTGGCTTTTTTTGAAAGCCATAAGCCACTCTAACACTATTAAGCCAAAAGCTAGGTTGGAGAAGCTTTTTTTGGCTTATGTGAGATAGATGTATGACTCCATCACTAAACTTAGGACATTAAATCCATCGACTTATAAATCATATAAGCCAATAAGCTGACTTAAAACTTAAAAGTCTAAGCCAATAACTTTAAGCCTAAATAAAGAGGGCCTTAATAATCTAAATCACAATCTTGTTAGCCCCATTTAATTTCACCAACTTTTTTAATCACCTTCTAAAATGACTTCAAAAAATCTTTATATTTTAGGATGAAGGAAATAACTTACACAGATATATGTACATACGTGAAGCACCGTTGCTGCATGCATGCAATTCATACGTATAGAAGTATATATATCACTATCAAGATATATAATCAATAGTAGATAATGAGTCAGTAGCATATTAGTGTCTGGGTAGCGGATTGCAGATAACAGGTGCTATTATAGATACTAAGTTCCAATAGCAAGATTTAAATTTTAAGTTACATTACATATCAACACAAACATCGAATTTCATTCAAAAGTTTAGACAACATACTTAAATTACTCATACATATTATAGCATAAAAATATAATAACATAAATAAATAAAATATAAATAAGCATACGCTACGTTAAGTTCGTCCATCCATGTATGAATAACACCATTTAAACGCAATAACAGTCCAACGAAACCGATAGAAAACTACAGTAGTGAAGCTGAACATATATAATAGCAGCCGCTAAGTTTCAATACACTAATCTCCAGTCCGCTACCTTAATTATAGCGGTAGCCGCAGAGGTAAACTGCGAACACTATTTATTAACTTGATCCCTACACATTGGATCAACGCAAGAAATTAATGACTGTGCATGACACACACTAGAGAGAGAGTTGATTTCTTGCTCTGGTAGATGGATGGATAGATATACGAGCGAGAAATTAATTCAGAGATGAGGTTGGTATAGAGGTAGTAGCTTGCTAAATGCTAACGCTGCTAATGGGATGGCTGGAGCGCACTTTGTGAGACTTCAGTTGAGCCCAACCTGGAACGAGAACCGGGATTAATTTAGCAGCCAGTAGTCTGTCTGCACGTAATACAGCAAACTAAATCAACTCTCTCAGATTATCCTCGTCAGAAATTCAGACGACGCGTATAGACAGATGCATCAGAAGACTGCATTATATATGCATGCATGTCTGAAGAAAAGGTACGGAAAGAAACAGAGAAATTGGAAACCAGATGATGAGATGCTACGACAGTTAGGTATGGTGATACACCCACAAACTCAAAAAGACCTCAGCTCGATTCATGTAAACCCTCTTGTTTCTGTTAAGTATGAACGAGGTTTTGCATGCAGCATATCTGCATATGTATACATATAGTGAGGCTATAGCATGAGAGCATATCTGCATATTTCATATTTGCATGCAGTGGAGGGGAATTGAGGTAGTAGGCATTGTGCTTTTGCCATTTCTCAAATTTTTTTCCATTTGTTTTTTTATCCACATACATGCATATATTGATGCAAGAGTAAAACGCATTGGTAGCATACTTAAATTTAAATGTGCTATCTAATTTCAAAACTACCACATATACCCCCTTACATGTTACACCCTCAATGGTACTCAAGAGGGTATGTGGCACCTCCATGAGTGGCGGATCTACAATACTAACATCGGTGTTAGGCAACACCGATGACTTTCGGTAGAAACTATAGTTAAACAGCTTATCCATATATTATAACACTATATTCTAAGTATAATTAGCATGCTATGACATTGATAGACACATTATGACACCAACGAATAAATTTTCTAGATCTGCCACCATGACAGTTCCATGATAAGGTTATATGGTAATTTAGAACCTAATTGTTATACTAACAAATTCCGAAACATAGTCTACATTTTCGATATTTAGAGACCTATATAAAAAAAACACGCTACTAAATTTGAGGACCATCGATATATTTTACTCAAGCAAGCAAGATGCACTTGACAGTGCAGTGGTAAAGGGTGTGTGGTTTCAATCCCGAGGTCTCGTGTTATATTCCTAACACGCTCACAATTTCTTCTTAAAAAATATTTGGAGGGACGTCTCTCCCTCCAAATCTAGTTTTATTTTACTCAAGCAATCAATATATCGAGACAGCGCTAGCTGCCATGCACATTTTCCTCTTACATGCATCTGATGCTTTTTTTCCCCGGCTGCAAATGGCAGCGTACCGAACTCCAATTCGGCGCAGACGCGGCGAGAAAATGGTCAGAAAGACAGACAGGTCCAGCAGCCAGCACTAGGACTGTATCTTGCACTGTTCATGCGTACACGTATGCACAGCACACAGCCTGTTTCTGCACAGGAATAATTAGGACGCTACCTAAGCTACTTATCTCTGAATCTCTGATATGATATGGTTTTTAGATTTCTTCAGTTAACGTACTACAGTATATATGCTTCTCTCTTCTTTTTTTCAAAGCACCACTTGATGGATATGGGCTCATATGAATATGATTCCTTCATGCCAATGGTTGTGCTCTATCAATCTAATCTATCCATCTCAAAAAGGAGGCAACAGTAGTCTGAATACTGAATACACTTTCGTTTCAGCATTAAGATTTTGGTGGAAATTACAGGCCAACTGCAAGTGCTTTTGGCCCAGCAGGATTTGGGCCATAAAGGCCCATAATACAGGGCCAATGGATCCTTAGGCCTAGCCCAGTATATCCAAAGGACAACTGGGCCATAAAATTCATTTCATCAGATGAGAGTGATTGGCCACAGCGGGCTCAATCCTTGCATAACAATGCAGTTTTGATTCCTATTAATTACTACTTCCATCCCAGAATATAAAAAGTTTTAAAATTAAACACAGTTAGAAAGTAGATAGAATTAAATAGAAAAATGTTGTGATTGGTTGAGAAGTGGAAGTAGGTGAGAAAAGTGAATGGTTGAGGGTTGTGATTGGTTGGGAAGAGAATGTTGGATGAGAAATTGTTATATTTTGAGACAAATCTTAAATGCTAGAAATTGTTATATTTTAAAACAGAGGGAGTATTTAATTAGTGGTCATCTGTGAAGAAGGACACATGAACCTGAACATAGCCATTAGCCAGGTCTGCATTTCTGGAGTAGTGGTAATTCTCACTGCATGACTGCAATTATCCTGCATCTGCAGCAGATGGAAACAAAACAAGAAACTTTTTTCTTTCAGGCAAGATGATGGCCACTGCTTCCCAAAGTTCAGAAATCCCAGTTAAAGTTTCAGAGTACCAAAGAACTGTAGCAATGGTAAATGCTATGCTAGCAATTGATTGCACTATCCACATCAAACACATCAAGGGATGCAAATTGCAAAAAATACCCATGCCAACCATCCCCTTTGGTTGGCAACTTGGCATCTTGTCTCTTGCCCAGTAACCATTGCTGAACCTGTTCATTGGCTCCATGTTGTTCAGGGCAGCATGTGCCATTTGCCCTTCTGACCATGCTGCTGTATAGTTTATGAATGCATGTAGATGCAGCAGAGGAGATGTCATCACACACATGGAAATTGTGGTTGGGGGTTAGTAACCACACCACCATCTTTTGGACAGTTTTTTTGGCTGGCATTATACTAGCCTTTGATGACAACCTAGCAATGCCATTGTTCAGGGTTGTTTCTCTTCTTTATTTGCCCTAACTAACCTACCTAGTAGCTTTTCTTGTTGTTCACAGATGCTTAATTCACATGTGAATCTGTTAATGCTGAGCTTGTTTAGTTAGTTGCCTAGCTTACAGTAGTTGAGATAAGTAGGGATCAATCATTTTCTTTTGTTAATTACCATTAGATTATATGAAAACAATGAAATCAGAAGAAAATAATACTGAAATTTTCTGCCATCTTGCACAGCTGCATCTGCAACTCCGTCGTCAGAACAATCTTTCAGTTTTCTGAAACCAGGTAGCTTTTGATGCAACTTTCTTGGGTTATTAACTAACAGTGAGTGCTGCTGGGTCTGTGTGCATCTCATCGCCAGCTTGTGCAATCTGTCCGGCCTACATTGACACGTGTAGCACTGCCTGGATTTGGTCGTTGGGTGATTATCTCGATTACCGTGCATGGCTCCACTTTTAAGGACCCCTAAGTGTCGCCTAATTATCAGTAAAGTAAAGAACAGAGCTAGCTTACCTGAATTTTCAAGTAATGAACCCCTTTTAAGATGATAGCCACTGTCCTTGTGCGTAGCAATCACTTATATAATCCCCTGACAAACAACTTGTTTTACACCATGGAAGTATATAGTCAAGCATTCAGTATGTGGATCATGATGCTTCTGTCCTCTCTGTCCCATCACATTCTTTTTGGACAAAAAATTCCATAACATTCTTGATGAATGAATCTCTTAATTTGCTGCTGCTACTTTGATGCAAATAAGTTTATGTTTTCAGAGCTTTGGAATATTGCCTCACACGAATGGCAGTCCATACTGTCGCTTGTACGTATGATTTTCGGTAGCTTGTCATTTTCACAGCAACAACTTCTCCCTTTCTGCCATTCTTTGATCAACAAATATACAGTTCATCTCATATATATGAATTTATTCATTTGATTGTTGCTTACATAAAGTAGTTGAATTACACTCAAGCAGTAGGAGTAGTCGTCAGTTGCAGCATAGCTTTCACTGACGTCTCTTTAACAAGTTGTTAATTAGCACAAGCATATATATTTTTCTTTGTGTCCTTTTGTGTTTCTTATTTTTGCTGCAATTATTCGGGTTGAAAATAATAAGAAGCGACCAATGAGAAATCCCTCCTCTTTTCTGACAGTGATGCTTCTGTTTTTCCTTCTCTGATAATGCATTGCTTGCTGCTTGCTTCCACGCAGTAGGAGAAGAACTGAAGAAGAGTTTCAGAGTTCAGACAAAGACAGATCATCGAACCAGTAGTCAATCAGTCGTCGTCAACCAGACAACGATAATTAAGAGTTCGTGCACGAGACGATCTTGGAGGAGAGAATGAGAAGAAGAACAAATTGAGGAGAAGAATAAGAAGTGAGAGATGGAAGCAAATTCAGAGAAACGCACACGGCGAACTGGAGATGCAGCAGAGTGACCGACTGACAGATAATACGGGCCAAGATCGATCGAGCCTGAATTTTCTTGCAAGTGGCTCACATCAGTTAATTTTATTCTTCTGTTCTAGTAACAAGTTTGCAACTAAGAAACGGGATCATAATAATTCTCCTAATGAGTTAATTCGAGCGAGTATAAGCTGCTAGATGACAGAGTGATAGGTGAGCCACCCTGCATTCCTGCAGTTCCTGTCTCCAAATCGTCGTCGTCTCCCAAACTCTGAAAGTGACCAAAGCCAAACTCTCATGGACCAGACCTAAATTAACCAACCTTAGCCTGCACGATCACCATTATTACGGAGAGAGATTATCATGTTACTGCAGTAGATTATCAGTTGTCTCCTTTAATTTCTCCGGTTGCACTACGCTCAGTTCAGCTAGCTGAATGGATGCATTGTCAGGTTTTTTCTGAATACTTACTTATTTTGTAATGAATTAACTATTATAACGTTAGAAAACACTCTTAAAGAGAAAATAGTTTTTATAAATTCATAAACATAATTTTTTTTAAGAAAAATACATCCTTAAAACTTAGAAGCTAGGGAAATGTGTCACATTAATCCATTCTTCCGTTCCTTGCAAAGAACATGTAACACATATGTTCTTCTTTACTTAGAATATTAGAAACATACGTGCATAAATATAGGAATGGAAGGAAAGGCAGATTTTTTTTTCTTATTCGAAGCCTCCATTGTTCTCCCAATTATGAGGCTGCCAAGTTAGGTTTTGAAATTTGTTTCTTTCTCCAACTTGATTAATCATCCTAACTGCAATTAGCTCTTAACTTCCATGCATGAGCAAAAGGGAGAGGCCTCCAACCACACGCATAACTGCTCGTGGACAATAATACACAAATGGTCATAATCTCCAATTAAGCTAGATACCCATGCCTACCAATTGCTTAAGATGATCACTTTGCTGAATAATGACAGGTTGGAGAGGAAGAACAAATGCTGAATTATTATTAGTTAGTTCATTAACTTACCAATTACCATCCAGCAAGACAGGACTAAACCAACGCGTAGGTGGAGATCGAACAAATATTCCTCAACTACTTCTTGTCCATGATCAAATGATCACCAGCTAGCTCGACTGAAGATCACGATTTCATCTAAAAAAACTGAATAGTTTATGAATTGTTGTAACTTAGAGTAGACGTGTACAGGGCAGAAGTTAGTTCTTTGGACAAAATCACATGGGCTCATCGAGATTGACCTCTCTTGAGAAGAAAAAAGGAAGAAAGAGATTGGAAAGAGTAGTGAGAGTCGGCCTGGCTGACAGGGAGAGCTGCGCTGTCTGAATCCCAGCACATTCTTCCCTCTTTCCATCTCAAAGACTAATTAACACGCATTCTGATTTGTTTTTGACTGGATGATTATTTAGTTGTTTAATGACCGTTTGGTTCCTGTATGTTTTCTCGGCGCTGAATAACCGAATGATTTCGAGGGTATTAACAAATGAATTTATTATTTTAAAATTGAAATTTATTTTCTCAGAAATTCATATATATAATTTTTTTTACATAAATTATAAATTTAGAAGTCCAAAAAGCTTGTGTATTTAGCTCTCGAGGATATTAACGATGAATTAATTCTTTTTTTAATAATGAAAATGGATTACATCTCCTGTTTCTGTCATAAGACACACAGCTATAAGTTTATAAGTTTAATAATATTAAAAAGGTAAGGTAAAAGTAAATCAAAATGAGAAATAAGGTGATGGGACAAACGATGAATTAATTCTTATAATATTTAAATTTGTTTTCTTAGAAAATCATATACACAAAGTTTTTTTACAGAAATTATAACACTTAGAAGTCTGAAAAATGTGTGTATTTAGTTGTCCAATAATTTTGTTAAGCAGAAAAGAACACACCCAATTCACATCCATGGCTATGCTTATGCCTTATCAGAGTTCTTGTATGTGACTAGTAACTTTTTCATGGTAAAACTCACAGCAATCATGCATGTCTACAGTGAATTTTGAAAGTGTTGAGGGGTTCAGTAATTCAGTTCCTGTCTCCATGTGAAGTGATTCCACAAAAATGTACCGTCGATGCGTTGATGACAATTGCTGGTAGCTGACAGGTGGGCCCCAAGCAGTCCTGCACCTGTCCTACTACGTGGCAACCGCACACAGAATCTGAGTACTTGAAGGACGAAGGACATGCAAATTCATCTCCCATCTTGTTTACAAGAGGTTAATCCATACTCCTACATGCTTTCACCTTTTTACAGTTCTAATCAAGACATTGAAAGTTCTTGAGCTCGATCAGAAATTCAGAATTCATCAGAATTTTGCAGATGCCTGGTCCAGACTGGTCATCCTGCTTGTCAAATACTCCTACTTTTTGATGCTAAGCTTCTCTGCTTCAGATTCCTGCACACATTTGCAACAAACACAACACTTGTGTGGCTAATTGCACCATTAGAGAAATCAGCAACTTTTGTTGCTTTTTGAGTAGGTTCCATGTTCCAATCCCAACAAACTCAGAAATGGCCTCTTCTCCTTCCAGCTCAAAGTCTTTTTCCTTTGGCTTCAAGAGAGCTGAGAGAGGAATAGAATTATGTGGTTGTATTAAAAGAGAGCAAAAGCTGCAGCTCACCTAATATTCTTCATCCTGGAAGTCTGAATAATTTTCTTTCTGGTAAATGCCAATCCAATCAATTAGTTAATTGCCAAAAAATCTTTTGTATAAAACTGATGAAATATACCACTGATGACAATTTGGTGAATGACAGAGGTAGTGATTTTATAATTGCATTGGAGAACTTGTGATTCAGTTAAAAAAATCGGAGGCTCTGAATTTATGACAGTTTGGCCATGCTAGTTGTTCTTGGCTGCTAGCTTCTGAATCTGTGAGAGCTATGCTTCATCACTGCGGAATCCTCAAAACCAGCCAAAGATCCAGCAGCTGGTGGTAGTCCTGCAGTCCATTTCCAACCAAGTTGAGAAGTTGTAATCAGCAGCTCTGACCATAACACTAGTACTTTTCATCACTGGTCATACACTAAAACCATCATTAAACTTACTTGAAAACACTATTTGCTCTCCTAATGGAACACAGTACCACAACAATAATAAAATGTGTAGGTGCAGCCCCACCCCAATGGCCACCAGATCCATCACTAGAGAATTGGAGAAACAATAAATTATTAGTACTATTCCATATACTACATTTTCTTCTTACTACCATTTCAATTCAACCATGAATGAAAAATGTGAAAATTTTTGTGTCGGTGAGGTGTGTGATTTAGCAGGAGAGAGAGAGAGAGAGATTTGGTTGATTTGTTTGCAAGAAAGAAAAGCAAAAAAATTGTGGGGTGTTGTGGCCGTTGATGGACAGGCAAGTTTCACCACACTCCTCCCGCCTTCTTTAAACCCTCCTCACCAACCATCTCATCTCTCTCACCATTTCATTTTATTTTTCATTTTTCACCACAAATTTTTCACCATTCCAAGCACCACAAAAACCTTGTTCCTCCTCCTCATCTCTCTCCATTTCTCCCCATATCTTGATTGAGCTTGTTGAGATTCCCCATGCACATTCCTCCCTCCATTTCCACCACCACCCCAAATCTTGTTGGGTGATCTATCTATCTATCATCTTCTTGTAGGAGTACTAGTGGAGTTTGTTGATCTTCACCCCCACCACCATTAATGGCTGCAAAGCTTCACTAGAGGAGGAGGACTAGTAGTATACCATCTTCTTCTTCTTCTAGCTTGATCTGGTGCTCCATTGGTGGTGTTGGTGCATCTTGATCTGGGATTCTGGGGAGAGGTTGAGTGAATCTTTGGGCCTCCATGGGGACGGCGGCGGTGGCGGCGGCGGAGAGGCCGAAGCAGCGGCGGAGCAGCCACCTGTGGAAGAAGGCGCTGCTCCACTTCTCCCTCTGCTTCGTCATGGGCTTCTTCACCGGCTTCGCGCCCTCGTCGTCGTCGTCGTGGCGGGCCGGGAGCGGTGGCGGTGGCGGTGTCCAGCCGCGCCACCAGCTCGCGGCGTCCCACGTCGCGGTGAACCAGCAGGTGAGCCTGGTGCCGGATGCGGCGGCGGCGGAGGCGGCCGGGGTCGGGAACGGCGCGGTGGTGGACGTGGGCGACGACGAGGGGGGCGAGGGGGCGAGGCGGATGCTGATAGTGGTGACGACGACGCGGGGGGAGCGGCGGCGGCGGCGCGGCGAGCTGCTGCGGCTGGCGCACACGCTGAGGCTGGTGAGGCCGCCGGTGGTGTGGGTGGTGGTGGAGCCCGCGGCGGACGCGGCGGCGACGGCGGAGGTGCTGCGCGGCACGGGGGTGATGTACCGGCACCTCGCGTTCCGGCCCGAGGAGAACTTCACCACCGCCGACGCCGAGGCGCACGCGCAGCGCAACGCCGCGCTCGCCCACGTCGAGAAGCACCGCCTCTCCGGCGTCGTCCACTTCGCCGACGCCGCCGGCGTCTACGACGCCCATTTCTTCGACGAGATCCGCCAGATCGAGTCAGTACATCCATCCATCCATCCCATTTGGTTTCTCACTTTTCTTTTTTCTTGCTTGATTACTAGGAGTATACTTTCTTCGTTTATAGATTGCAAATTGGAATGTGTGCTAATCCGAATGCTTCTTGATTGATTCTTCCATGTTGATTTCTAACCTCAAAGGTTGAACCTCTCACAATTTTTGCTTGATTATTAGGAGTGCTCTTTCATTTTAGGTTGCAAATTGTGGAATGTGCTAATCCGAATGCTTCTTGGTTGATTCTTCCTGTTGATTTCTAACCTAATTGTTTTTTTCTAAGTTTTTCAATTCAATTTGAGTTCTTTTCGATCCCCATTTCTTCCATGTCCATGCTGTTCTTCAGGGAGTTGAATCTAGGAAAGAAAACCTTCAAATTCAATCCATCTAGGTCATACGTTTTAGATTTTTTTTTCCTTTTCAGATGTCCACCACCTACTAGGGCTTCTCTTAACTAATCACCACTTCTTAATTTGGTAAATTTACTCAAGCCAATAAAATTTTAGTAGCCGTGTGGTTCGTTGGGGGAAGTATCATTAAAGGCACAAGCTGTCATTAGTGGAGGAGAATTAGAGTAGGTTAGTGTGTGTTGTACCTATATGCTTTTATCATCATCTTGTGCACAATACTCTGATGTGAGCCAGGGAGTCAATTATTGGATCTAGCTTTACACCTTATTTATTCCATTTCTCCCAACAAACTAGTATGCATCTATGCTTCTTTTGAAGATTGAAGATCTCTTGCTTTTGCTCACCCCCAACAACCAAATATGTTGCAACCACTCCAATTAGTTTAATTAAGACCTTCAACGTGCCTGTGGCTCATGAGCCATGAGCAAAGCAAAAAACTATTAAAAATGTGCAAAAATGATTAGTTAACAGTGCTTGCAGTACAACTAGCTGTTTGCCCACCGACGTGTGGGCCCATCCCTGTGCAACCTAATGTTAGAAAATGCATGGTGAATCACACATCACTCTCCCTATAGCATGAACTGAATGTTGCATTTCTGGTGCTCCCCAAAGTGGGTAGCAAAATGCAGGAAGAAATTTGCTTGAACACAATTTTGGCAGAAAATAGTAACCTTATGTTAGGCCATGACCATTGAACTCCCAATAAAAGGAGGCCCCATCCCCACCATCTGTTGCTTTCTATGGCCTTGAATGGCCATTTCATATGCAGAACGAGATCTGCCCACCGTTTCGGTGTAGAGTTTTCCGGAATGGCGTCTAGTTGCCGTCTTGGATTCGGTTGGAGTCGGCAGAATGGTTGGTCATCGAGATTGTGCTTGATGATTTTTCTTGTTCATACTTGAATAATTGCAAAGAAGGAAAAAACAGCAACATTTTTTGGCTGGCAGTTTGATGTTGAACATTGTTTTCCTTCCATGTTAGCTGTACTCCAGTATTGTGATCTTGCAGCCAGAGAATACTACTATCATGTCCAATTCTGTTTGCTCTGAGCCTCTCAAATCCAGGTCAAATCTTTCTTCTATTTTCAATTAGACCTGATTCAACAACTGGCGGAAATGCCTGACGTTTCACCTTGCCTCTTATCTTTTTCCTATCCAGCTAAAATATGCTAAAAATTGCTGTTAGTCCTATAATGTGATCCTCACCTTATCATCATTTCTTCCAAACTAGAAATGCATGGCTCTGAAACATTTGACTTGCCTTTTGCCTTTACTTTTTCAATAGCAACATCCAAACTTTGATGAGTAGTACTACTACATCCGTCCCATATTACTTGTCGCTTTGAGATTTTGTTTGTAATATTTGATCATTCGTCTTATTCAAACACATTTGGAATTATTATTTATTTTGTTTGTGACTTGTTTTATTATCAAATGTCCTTTAAGTATGATTTATTCTTTTCTATATTTGCACTTATTTTTTAAATAAAACGAATGGTCAAACGTTACAAGAAAAAAGTCAAAGCGACAAGTAATATGGGACGGAGGTAGTACCACGTTCAGTACTTGCCTTGATAAAGAAAAGATGTGTACACTTTGTTCAGTACTATGGTACTACCACTACTGCTCATATCATGTGAGTGAATAGTGGTAATATTCCCAGGAAGAACATAGCTTTTGTGTTGAGGGGAACATGTTGAGATTAAAGCGCTCCTCTTTTTTCCAACCAAACTTTTGTGCATCACTTCATCAACCCATAGTGCTTAGTGCGCGCACATCAGCAACAAATGTGGCGCTTGGGCGTCAACCAAGCACATCCCAGAGCTACTAGCATCGTCACATTGCATATATTCTTCGTTGCCTTGTTAACAGTTCGATACGACCTGGGATGTGTCACAGAATTTACCGCTTAATACAAATGAGGAAGTGCAAGTGTGCAATACTGTGTTCTCACCACACTCCGCGCACATTTTGGGGCATGGGTTTTGACCGTGGTTACCATACCTGTTTACTTGGAATTAGAGTTCGAGAGTTCTTTTAACTTGAGAAGCTAGAATTTGTGTACTGTTTATCCAAAGAAGCTTCGTTAACCGAGTTGAGTTTGTTAATCATATTGCAGATGACCTGAATACATGCTCAATAAAGTTTTGCATCCATGTTAACGGTCGCCTCGTCCCATAGCTTGTTCTGTCTAGTTTTTTTAGCCCTTTCAAACTTTGGAATTTGAATCCATTTAATTCAATATTTGTCACTTGTCCGCATGTATGGGCAAGTGGTGGATTTTAGTCTATTCCCACGTATGTTGAGGCAGTTGCATGCATGCAATAACTCACCTTGTGTTGTGTTCCATGCCTAGTGTCTAGTGATGGAGATGGGTGACAAAAAAAATTAGCATAATAGTAGTACTAGATTTTATGATGGAATGAAGCATGTGGAAGATATTTCAATGGAGTTATGGTGACATATTCTCCTTAAAATATCTCAGTTTGAGTGAAGCCTCTTATTTTCAAATCAAACCCAATTAACCCATGTGTGCTTAGTGTCGGTGGATGCTAATTCTAGTCAACTGGCACTGTACTCTGTCTAAGAAAGATGAGATTGATGTCATCACAAATAATTCATGCATTTCATCTTTGCTGGTGCATATTTGTGTAATTCTTACTTAACTATATGCTACTACGGTATATGTATGTTCTATTCTCTAACTGTTAACATGTACAGGGCATTTGGCACATGGCCAGTGGCAACAATGTCGGCAGGCGAGAAGAAAGTGGTAGTCGAGGGCCCGCTATGCAGTGACTCCAAGGTTGTCGGTTGGTTCTCGAGGGACTTCAATGATGGGACCACCCGTGCAGTGACATATAACACAGAGGCGGACTTGAATCCTGCTGGTGCTGCTGGCACGCGAGCTCACACGATTGACGTCTCAGGGTTTGCGTTCAACAGTTCTATTTTGTGGGATCCCGAGCGTTGGGGCAGGCCGACGTCATTACCAGACACTTCACAGGTTAGTTCATCTCCAATCTTGTTGTCAAATTGATCAAGCTACACTGCATTTTAGTAATAGCATCACACATTCTGCAACACTTAATTGGACTATAGCACTAAACGTAATAAATAGTATGCAAATTGAGGAAGATTTGATTGGATCTGAGATCACAATAGTTTTAGGCTGTCCACATCATGATAGCCAAATAGTGAACCTCCTAAAACAGAGGACCCATAATTGAAAAAACCGTGTATTTGGAAGTTTGAAAGGAGAAGGATCGTATAACTAAACACTTATACTTGCAGAACAGTAACAGATTTCCCCAGAGCTGAAAATCAACAGCAGATTTGATTTCTTCTAAAAAACATGTGATGGTCAAATTTTCAGAGCTGTTAGGAAATTTTAGTTTGAATAGATTCATTAATTTTGGTTCTTACCTTGAGGGGAGGGAATATCATACTTTCTGAAACCCAAGATCTTTCTTACAGACAAACTTATGTAGAAAAGACTCTCCCACTAAACAACTTAAATAGATATATTAATTTAGGTTCTTACCTTTTGGAAGTTGCGCATTTCATAACAAAAACTGAGTTCATTCTTCCTATTGATAAAAGGACATTTATAATTCGGAAAAGATGAATTATCTGACCGGCTGATTTCATTATAAATTATTTCGTAATCATACAGATTTTTCTGAGTTGATTTGACCGCCCTAGTGTTACGCAATTATCGACTTCACTTTCTATGGAACATGGTGTGCAACAGTTGGCAATCAGATGCTCCACCATCACTTTCATGCATTCTTTTCTTAAACTTCAGATTTTTATCTTGTTCAAGTCACCTACTGACCTACTGGTCACATCCTTGAGCTGCATCCCACCAGTGATACTGATTACTGAAAGCTACATTGCCATTAAACCATAACATATCTACACCGACTGCTGATTATAACAAGATAATCGAGCCCTTCGATTACTCATCGAACTTCTTGCCCTCCAGTTGAATTACGCTACAGGCTAGTTGCACCAGAAAGATCCTAATTCGTAACCACATCAAGTTTGCTACAATCCTAGACTTGCAAGGAATGTGTATTGATACAAAACTTGTGAGCTTCATTCTGAATTATGAGCTGATGCTGATGGTATTATACTTTTCTTGCACTTCTCATAAGCCAGAAACAGTTCTTTGAAGGAGACATTCGGAATAATAATTTGCTTACCATTCCCGCATCAATGCAACCAAAGTTAAATCTTCCTTCTCCCAAATAATAATGGATATACTTTTCTTGATGTGATTGCAGGATTCCATCAAGTTTGTGCAAGAGGTTGTATTGGAAGACAGGACCAAGCTAAAGGGGATTCCCTCAGATTGCTCCCAAATCATGGTTTGGCAATATACTATGCCCATGCAAGTTCATGCCCAAACCTCTACTCCAAAAACTCACAATAGAAGGTAGGGAGAGAACAAGCAAGAGGATTCTCCAGAAAGGGAAAAAAGTGGGAAGTTGATGTAAATGTGGTGAAAACAAAAGAAAAGGAAGAAGGTTGTTTACACTGAGTTTTTTTCCCTTTCTTTTTCTCTCATTTTTGTTTTCTTTTTAGTTTGGGGGGCCATGAATTGTCTGCGGAAAATCTCCCCCCAAGCAATAGTATTTATTCAGATTCACTTGTGATTCTTTAACTCTGCTCCTCTCATCTTCATCTCATCTCATCTCCTGGGTAATCTTTTGTGAGGGGGATGTTGCTTCAAACAAATTCCCCTTGTGGATTGCAATAATACACTGTAGAAATGTGGGTGAAAATTTGGCAATGCCATGAGAATTCAGAAGATTAAGGCCTTCTCAGAAAGAAAAAAAAAGAGCACATAATCTCCTTGCTGTATATTCTGACATTGTTTTCACTCTTATTCTGGCATTGTAAAAGCAGAATTAAGGTTGGTGATTACTGTCTCGGATACTACTTACTGCTTTCGTCATAAAATAAATAATTCTAGTACGTGAATGTTCATTGTGTCACTGCCCATACTAGTACTAGTACTGGTGGTAGCAACAGCCAGGTTCAGACATCGGGGACAAAGCCTGAAAAAATATGGGGAATTTGGGTGTGTGATCTGCAGCAAGAGTGCAGCTGCAGATTGGCAGATTGCTCGTGCAAGTTTTACAGCGACAAACTTTTCATGTGTCGGGCCGGCATGGCAGATGCGCGCATCGAGATTCACGTCTCCTCGTACTCTTATTTTCTTTCTTTCTTTCTTTCTTCTCCTCGTCCTCTGAAGTCCAAATTGTGATGGAATCAGATTTGGGCAAATTATGAGCATCCAAATCAATTACGAGCACCAATATCTGGACTGAATTTCATTTTTGGAAAAAAAAACACTAGATCAATGTTGGTGTACCCTTTTTGGCCCACGCCAGTACGTGCACATGGAGATGGTCCCTTTCCCTGTAAAGCCATATAAGCCCATACAAACTGTTTAGGCCCACACGACCAAACTTTTTTTTTTCTTGCTTGTTTTTGTTAACCGATCCAACGGTCTGATGGGCCACCAAAGAAGGAGATATCCTACTATGGTAAGGTGATTACAACGGTAACCGCTAAAAACAGTATGAATTGTATCTCTATGCTACCTTAAAAGTTGAGTAGTTTTTCTTTCGCCTCCGTCTCCCACCACGTTCTCAGCATGTGCCCACACGCATAGCTTATGTACGTAACCACTTGTATGTAACCACTGAATCTAATGTTTTATTCTGTAATCATAGTTATATTGGTTTGCTCCGTTTTATAAAGTAGGGGTATGTTACTATCTTTGAAAAATAAAATCTAGAATTTCCAAATCTTATGGTAACTCGCGGTTACCATGTAGTAAGCTTGCACGGTAAGTTGTGGTAACCGTGGTCTTTGACTTAAAAAAAAGGGGAAAATCACATGAAACAAAAATAAAACCATAACACCACATTAGAAAACAACAGACATACCATAATATTGTAATATCCACAACTACTATGATTATAGCTCCAGAATATATCACCCACGAGCATCAGACCTTCATTTCGAAGTAACACCACCATTTAGTCATGCAAAAATAGAGTTAGCTTAGCATATATTTTCTCTATAAATTTTATCACCAGACATCATTACAAATTGTTTGGGGGATTATTTCCCTTTTCTTTTCTTAAAATTTGAATTCGAACAAATTTTACCAAACCTTATCACCGGTAACCCTTTCCGTTCCCCCACTGCCCATAGAAAAGCATGGCTAACGGTGGTTTGGAAAATCTAGTTGGTGCATTGTGCTTATTTTTAAGGTTGATGTGGAAACTGAAACTTACATCGCTGCATTTGATTTTACAAATCGAATTATAGTTAAATAAAATATATTATCCAACTTTCATGTCTCCCCCTATTGTTTCATAATTTCAGCCCATGATGATACTGTTGTTTGCAACACAGATTATAAGAAACAAAAGTTCACCAAACAACCAAACTGTCGAAAAGCTGTTATAACAAACGAGATTATCATAAATCCACCAAAATGCCAAACGGAGCATAAGTGAGAGGTAAAATTTTGATCTTTTTTTTTTCCTTTTGTGGGGAGTTTTTTTGGGAAGCAAGGTAGTTATTTTTGCGATTAAGGTAATTAAATTTGATTATAATGTATTACTCTAATAGAGAAAAGGTACAGGAAACTAGGAACAATATGTTTGTGTTAAAAACCTGTTAATGCTAAGGAATTTGTTAAGAGACACAAAAAGGAACGATTAAAGAGTTATTCACGACAAAAGAAAGTTTTTTATTTATGTATGCATATACACTGTTTCACTGTATGTAGGCAGGCACAAGCAGATCGAGTTGTATTTATTTTGTGGTCCAAAAAAGAGTTAGTACAGCGCCAAAAGAATTCAATAAATTCACGAGTACGTACGTACGATCTGTACCATAGTTTTGCATGTAATTTATAAATGCTACCGATAGACGTGCCCCTGGATGTGAAAAATTTTCAGTTTTTTTGAATAAAGAAAACATCACTATGTGAAAAATATCACTAATGTGTGCGTATATATATATTTAGTACATCATCTGTGGAATACTCGTGAGCCCCATACATGCATCCACCTCACTGTTCTTGAATGTGATATTTATGTTTGCATGACACTTCACTTCGTTCCTGTTTATTTTTCAGTTTTTTACAACACTGTTTTACATTAATTCTACATTTTTTTCTGGAATATATAGTATGTTATTTATCATGCACATTTTATATATCTTTTAGATATGCGAATGATTTACATCTCTGATCTTGCTAAAAGAGACATGGCCAATAAATCTAAAAATATAAATAAAATAATTTTATGGGACAAAACTCTATCTCCTTTCTAATGATATTTAACTAAAATACCGAATAAAAAACACAAAAATTCCACAACGATAATCATAGGAATTATGCTAATAATTAAAGTGGAATAAAAGATCCTGATTACATTCACATTTTATATACAAAGATGAAAAATATAAACTGAGGCTGTGTTTAGTTCCTGAAAAAAGTTGGAAGTTTGAAGAAAGTTGGCAGTTTGGAAAAAAATTGAAAGTTTATGTGTGTAGGAAAGTTTTTGATGTGATATGATGTGATGGAAAGTTGAGAATAGGGGGGAAAATAAACACGGCCTGACCTGTTTATGTGGTGTTTGGATCCAGGGACTTAACTTTAGTCCCTGTATTTAGACACTAATTTATAGTATTAAATATAGACTACTTATAAAACTAATTACATAAATGAAAGCTAATTCACGAGACAATTTTTTTAAGCCTAGTTAATCCATAATTAGAGAATGTTTACTGTAGCATCACATAGGCTAATCATGGATTAATTAGGCTCAATAGATTCGTCTCGCGAATTAGTCCAAGATTATGGATGGGTTTTATTAATAGTCCACGTTTAATATTTATAATTAATTTTCAAACATTCGATGTGATAGGGACTTAAAAGTTTTAGTCCCATCTAAACAGGGTATTAGCAGCACTCAAATAAGAGATCAAGAGATTCAGAGAGAGAACTCAAGAAATGTGTCATGATCGAATATGCTTCATATATGCCTCCAAGACACCTGAACATTAAGGAAACTTGTCGTTAATGCAGACAAACACTGAAACACACGGACACTGACACAAGCAAGCGAAGATCGATCCAACAAGTACTTCCAACGACCGACACTTGTTCCGACGATCGATATATCCATTTCTTCTGTTCATCATCGATCAGCCAGTGATGATGAGGTCGACAGCATTAGGATACTTTGTGCCTTTCGTTCTTCAGATTTCAAAAAGATTAAAAAAGAAAAGAAAAAGCTCTGCTTAGCTTTCATCTGCAGTGAGAGATCACATAGAGAGAGAGAGGGGAAAATTTAAGGCAAGTTGATTAATTAAAGAGGAGAAACTTAAAAAAGAAGAAGAAAGAAAGAAAGAAAAGAGAAGACCCAATGCAAAGCAGCAACCACCTTGAGAGAGATGATGATGGATAGGTATGCATCATCCTTTTCCAAAGCAGAAAACGCCCTCCTACCTATCCATCCATATATATCTTTGATCGATCATTTGGGTCTTGAAAGCATGATTAAGTGTAATTAATTATCACCCCATCAATCTGTCTGGATAAATTTACATGAACCATCTTTAATTGTAATGCATATTAACTTGGATGAAACATGCATGGAAAAGGTTGAGCCTAGTCTATCCAGTTTGGCAGAAATTTAATCCAATTTCTTTGTCAAGTAACCTGAAGGGCTGAAAGTAGTGTGCCTTCACCTAATCTAAAGGGATTAATTGGCTTACCTCTTGGAATGTACCAAAAGCAGTTAATGAGTTAATTAATCAATTGTTCTTTGATTCACCTATTTATGACTATTAATATCAAAAATCAAATTATGAATTCTTTGATCATTGTATAAAAAGTTTTAACCATATAAGTTAAATATTTTTTATTTTGCTACAGTAGAAAGTCAAATTGATTAAAGGCATGGTTCTGTAAAATTATAGGACAACAATAAATGGGATTATGTATCATTTCCAAAACCCCTCATACAACCATCATACCATAATTCCCTGTACCTGAAATTTACTCTTTATTAATTAACAACATAGCAGACGAATTTCTCATCACCCACTAATTAAACCAGTACAGCTAACTTTAATTCAGTGATCATGCATGAACAACATACTCAACATATGGTACTGGGGCATATTTGCAAGCTAGTGGCGCACAATAATATGCTCAAGTAGCATATATGCATCATTGGAGGCAAATGGTACGTGCTTGTAGCTATCCAGTGCAAACTCTACACTACACTGCTCTGTGATAAATTACTTCCAGCTAATCTTAAAAGCGACTCTGATACTATGATTAAAGAAGAGATGCACATAAGAATAGTGTGTGTATGATCGATGCAGCTTAATCGCTCGTTAGGCTGTCGCTTTGCAACTCGTGACATTATTTAATCTCTGATGGGAAACACAATGAAAGGATGGCTCTCACTTGCACTATATATATACTACTATATAATTGCATATATATGTGTGTGTATCATTAGTGTTTGTTTGACCATGATTACTGGTGCTTGACATGTAATGTGTCAGACAGTTTTAAAAAATTTCGGTTCTAGTTAACTATATCTAATTACAGGGCCTTCGTACAAAAAAGGGTATTTATATGGCTGAGATAACAGGACAAACACTCAGGTTGAAGATATATTTCACCCCACATGCATGTACTTTTTATCTAGTTTTAAGATATTTTGACCTTGATAGTTGTTTAATTTAAAATTTGGAATGCATGCATGGTTGCCACTGTAACTTGGTTAGGAACATGTACATGTGACATTTTGCATTTTTTTTGTTTTTATATTTTGCAGGAGCTAGTGAAAAGAAAGAATTGTATGAAATGAAATTTGCCATGCAAGAAACATATCTGTACCTAGAGAAGTATAAATTTGATGTGTCCCTGGAGAGAAATTTGTGATAAGATTGAATGAATATTTTAATTATTGAAGCTTGCCAGCACAACAGACATGCATATGGGAGCCGACTATAAACAAGAAAGAGAAATATAAACAGTTATGATGAGTTGGCACATTGTTTGCAACATGATCCATCAAATAATTTCCTGCCACCTTGCATATAGAGAATGATATGATTTATTTTGTTCATTAGCATAATCATACAATAACTTTTCTTTATTTTTCATTTTTTTAGGCCACCTTTGCAATACTATACATATATGCTAGTTTGCTGTCCTTTCACACTGAACTAAAAATCATCCTCTATAATTTGTTTGCTCCTAGTGTATATATATTGTAAAATTGTACACAACATAGATGCAGGATTTATTGGCTGTCACAGCTTAATAAGTAGGATCATATCTATAACTGATTAATGCTGACACAACTTTTTTGTTAGCTGATGAAGCACTCAATAGAGTAACTTATGACTGAAGGCAAGTCTCCACTAACTATGCTGAGTGCTATGGCCATTCAGACAAGCAGGGTCCTGATGAAGGCCCGGCCTTGCAAGTTGCAACTAATCTCCTCTCCTAATCCCAACAGGCAATCACTCATATGCTTGTGGGGTTGTGTCATCATAATTCAGAGTTCAGATAATCACTGTTAGTTACAACTTCAGTGTTTTGGATGATCACTTGCAGTTTGTTATGACTAGTAGTGCTACATATCTTCAGTGCTACATCCACCTGATCCTATCAAGCCTTAAGAATACATAAATACACATAAGCACACAAGTCCAAAATAAATCATACTATGAGTAATTGGATGCCTTCAAGAAAATATTTCTATATTAGCAGTGTATTATATATAATGGAGATTCCAGTTGTATTATTATTTCACACTTTTCTGTCTCCAAGCTGTCCACAGTCCTCTTCCCACTGATGAGAGAGAGTTGCAAGAATTTGCAAGAAGCACCAAGAAAGTGTACCCAAAGAAGCATCTTCAGCTGCTCTCACCAGTCACCACTCCCATCCAAGAGATCCCAGCCTCTACTACAACAGCTTCCAACTTCCAAGAACCCATTTTTTTCCTTTCCTCCTCCTCCTCCTGCTCTGGCTGGCTCTGGGCTGGCCGTGCCCTCCTGTCAGTCCTAGCTCCAGCTAGAATCCCTCCTTGTTCATCCACCACCACCATCCACATGATTGCATTTGTGCAGATTCCTGGAGAATTAAGCTGTCCTCTCATGCCGATCTGACACACCTTGTTGTTGTTGTTGCTGCTGGTTGCCGCACAACCGAAAGGGGGGATTATTTGGCCCTCTTTCTCTTTCCTTTCGCAGGAAGATTTGGTGATTCTTCTTCTGAGGGCTCCTCTGTATGTGCTCTTTCCCATCCCATTGTGCCATTTTTTGTAGGATAGATCTGGGGATGTTGCAGATCTGATCGGTAATTTTCTTTGGTTTTCTTCAGAAGGATTTGGGAGGATGGGGAAGAAGGGGAAGTGGTTTGGAGCTGTCAAGAAGGTGTTCAGCCCTGAATCCAAGGAGAAGAAGGAGGAGGTAAATGATTCTTGGGGTTCGTTTGAATAGGCCCTTTTGTTTCGAATTTAGAAAGTTCAATCTGGATTCGATCAGGATTTGTAGTTTTCCGTCTGAATTGCAAACAATTCTGTTTTTCAGTGAGGTCTCAATTGTGTTGTGATAAAAGTTTCAATTTTTTCTTGTTCCAATTAGCGATGAGCACATTGGTTCTAGTTTTGGACCTGGTTGATATCAAAATCTCACTTTTATTGTTACTGCTTTAAGGGAGGCGCTCTTTTGGTGACCATTGCACATAATTTCAAAATCCCAAGGAATTTTCACCCATGTCATGGTTTCAATTGGCATTCTTTAATTGCCATTCAGTAATTTGAGAAGAATACATAACATATTTCCTCTTGAAATTGATTGTCTTCACTGATTTATATGACCAAATTATCATATTATCTTCCGCAATTACTATGTCTTACTCCAATTTGAGCTGAACTGCAACCACAACTCAAACTTTGTCCATTGAAATGAACAGAGACTGAGGAGAAAATTAGCAGCTAGTAACCCGAACCCGCCAGATCTAACCCCTTCGGCTTCTCTGGAAGTCAATGTTTCGGTGCCACCCCCTCCACCTCCTCCACCTGTTCAACAGATTGAAGAGGTTAAGGTCCCTGAAGTTGAGCAGGAGCAAAGCAAACATGTCACTGTGGAGGCTGTACCTGAGGCTGTCCCCGTACCCGCACAGACATCGTCATTGCCACCTGGTGTATCAAGGGAAGAGCAAGCTACAATCAAGATCCAGACCGCCTTCCGAGGTTACCTGGTAATGTGAAATAGCTCTTGAATTCAGCTATCTGATTGCATTTTCATTACATTTTACTCAGTTGTCTGAGAATTCGTCGTGGCTATTTATTTCATCAGCTGCTTTCATTTACCACTGTGTTGGTGCAAATATTACAAAGGTGGTTGTGTTGAGTTTTTTATTTATGCTGGCTGCTGATTAGGTCATTGCAATTTGAGGTTAGACGCTAAAAGAACAGTTCTTGTATAGTTTTGTGATTTTGTCTCCTCATCAACATGACTGCACATGAAAGCAAATGTCTGCTGGTGGCCAACTGGCCATCCTGAGATTTTTTTTCTCTTTTCCTGTAGAAATTTTAGGTATTGGCAGCTCACCAATCAATCAACCGGTAGTTGGCTGGTTGCTGTTAATTTGAAGTGAGACTCTTGATTGAAGTATCTTAGGTATTTACAGTTCCTGTATTCTTTTCATAATGTTGTGTGGTAAAAACAAGCTTCTATGATTCAGGGGTAAACTTTTCTTGTGTGACCTGTGCACCTGGGGTAACTTCAAACTTATAGTTTGGTTCCTCTCCTTTGAAGTAGTCGTTTTGTTGTTTATTTGTTTCTGCATATGTTTGTTGACATGATCTACGAAAAAATCTTGGCAAGTATTAGAAATTAGTTCTTGATCAACTGGCAGTTGGTGGAAGCCACCTTTCATTACTAATTTTGATTCTTAATCATTTTTTGATGTTGATGGATTTGTTGGTCAGGCTTATTGATGCCCCTTGTCCCTTCATACAAAGATAACATTTCTTGAAGTCGACTTAGCAGCAGTATATTCTCTTCCTTGGAAAACATGATAGCAAATTTTAAAACTTGACCTAGCGAGAAGTAAAAATTTTGTTACTTCTATAATATATTGACCATTTCATCGCTGCAATAATGCAGGCAAGGAGGGCATTACGAGCTCTGCGGGGACTTGTCAGATTGAAGTCACTGGTTGAGGGTAACTCGGTTAAGCGTCAAGCTGCAAGCACTCTGCGTTGCATGCAGACTCTAGCACGGGTGCAGTCGCAGATACGTTCAAGGAGGCTGAAAATGTCAGAGGAGAACCAGGCCCTCCAGCGCCAGCTTCTGCTGAAACAGGAGCTGGAGAGTTTGAGGGTAGGCAAACTATCTCAAAACCTTGCAATCTGTCGATAAAATATTTCCTAGGATACTATTATTATTAGTTCTATTGTAAATAAATTTTGCTTGATGAGAACTCTAGTATGCAGTTGTTCTACATCTCTCAGAAAATCATAAAATATCATTGGGAGCATTAAACATACTCTATTTGTGAATCATATCAGATGGGGGAGCAGTGGGATGACAGCACTCAGTCTAAGGAACAAATTGAGGCGAGTCTTATAAGCAGGCAAGAGGCTGCAGTAAGAAGGGAGAGGGCGCTCGCATATGCATTTTCACATCAGGTAGATATCTGTGCTTCTCAATGACAGATGCCAATCTGTACTCTGACTCACTCAACCACACATGCTTAAAATGTTTCGAAACTTCTGTCTTCTGCAGTGGAAGAGCACTTCAAGGTCAGTCAACCCAATGTTTGTAGACCCTAACAACCCACAATGGGGATGGAGCTGGTTGGAACGCTGGATGGCAGCAAAGCCTTGGGAGGGGCGTGCTGGGACCGACAAGGAGAGCAACCTTGACCGTGCATCAGCGAAGAGTGCAAGCTTGAATCTTGGAGAGGGTGAGATCACAAAAGCCTTCAACCGTAGGGGATCCAAGCCAGACAAGTCATCACCAACAACTCCAAAGCTGACCCGTCCAGCCTCCCGTCAATCCCCTTCAACTCCCTCCGCTAAAGTGTCACCGATCTTTGCAAAGAAGAAATCCGCGACACCGAAGAATGGGCTCTCACAGGTTGATGACGACGCGAAGAGTGTGTTCAGTGTCCAGTCTGAACGACCGAGGAGGCACAGTATAGCCACGTCAACCGTGCGTGACGACGAGAGCCTCGCAAGCTCCCCATCTGTGCCAAGCTACATGGCTCCCACAAAATCTGCAAGAGCTAAGTTGCGCCTCCAAGGATCTGCAGTGACCGATGGTGCAGAGACACCACCGGAGAAAGTAGCCTCTGTTGGTTCAGTGAAGAAGAAGCTGTCCTTCCAAGCTGGAATGGCGCCGCCTTCTCCGATGAGGCGGCATTCGGGCCCTCCCAAGGTGGAGGTGGTGAAGGACATTGCTGAGCCACCACAGCCAGAGGCCTTGGTGATCAATGGTGGAAGCAAGTGACTCATATGACAAGTACCAGGAGGGAGCAATGGATTCTGCAGATATATTTCATCCAATGAACAAAGGTTTAAGATTATATATCAGCTGTATGAGTTGCCGGCATTGTTTTTCCAGTTATAACCACATTATTTGCTCTAGCAGATTCGCAAGTACCCTGCCAGTCGATTCCATTTGTTGTTTCTGTAAAACTATATCGATTTGTCACTTGAAACCTTTGGTGTTTGTATGTAAACAAGTCTCTTCTATTTATGTGAGCCACATATTTCTTTTTGTGAAGATCCCTCTGAAGTCTGAACAGTGCAATCGCAGTTTCAGAGTTTGTTGTATTGCACAAACAAAGCATTCCTATCTGTCTAAAGACCATCAGAGAAAAAAAATATTCGGACAAGTGAAAACCTAATGTCACCAGATCAAAGCAAAAAATCACACTATATTAATAATCATAAGAAATTTACATTTGAAGTTAAAATTCCACAATAGCAAATTCCATGAAGTTATCTCATTGTGTACAACAAAAATATTCCTCTTTATAACAACCTGATCAACATCTAAGTTATAATGCTGAAATCTTACATTGATCTACATATCATCATCAAAGAACAAGAAGAACAAATGAAAGAACGAACATAAGGCGCTTCAAATGTTCAAATTCATCGCTACGACTGGTTCTTCAGTCAGGCGTAAAAGAATCTCACTAAACTTTGACCTATAGCAATCTTCAATGCTACATTTGTTTTTTAGTCAGCAACATCTTGATGTGGAAGCATTTATTGGGCAATTATTTGCAAATTTGCAGAAACTGCATTTCCACCTCTCTTCTTCACTCACAAATTTAGGCTCCCGTGCTCCTTGCCAGAAGCTGAGGACTTCCTGAAATTGATCCTTGAGCCACCTAGCATCATAAGAGAACTGGTATTCTTCAAGCAGGGAATTGTCCGCTTGTAGCTCATATCTGCACCAGTTTAGCATGTCATTTGCAAGAGCTCACTACACTAGTGATTAGGCATTCAGTAGTCAGGTACTACAGGTCATGTGCAGGCTGTAAACCTGTAACTCATATTTACCTCAAGAGCAGCTGTTCCTGAGACCGTGGTAGTGTATGGCAGGTGACCTTGAAATATTTCAATACATCTTCTAAGGTCTACAAAGAGAAACCATGTCACAAGTTACAACTCGCAAAGATACTAGAATTATAACTTTGTCAAAAAGTAGCATGAGCATCCTAATTTTAGCAATCACTTGCTGGAATGTTCAGTATAGTATATTAGCACTATACTGCTCATGGAATGGAATGATTTCCCATAAACAGCTGGTAATTCAAATCAGAGTGCCTGTACAGTAACAGGAAACAATTCAAAGTGTAGAAAATTTGAGGCATGGAATTGGCACCTTTGCATTGAGCCCCAACAATCTAATGTATTGCTTGATATCGTCTGATAACAAGTAACCGGGGTCCAGGTCAAAATAGCTGAAGAAATTCTCTGCTGGGAATTTCTCACTGATCAAATTGTCCCATAGATACTTGTAACACATCACCTGAAGCCTGCCACAAAAATATCAACCAGAGAACGATACAAACTTCACAGCTGCAAGCTTGCATCATCATAGAGAGGCAAAACAGTAAAACTAGTAGAGAACTCCACATACTGATACTACTTATCATCTGAATTTTATTCTTAAACAGTAAGGCTCACCAATTTACCTTTTCATTTTTTCTAGATAATGTCCAATTTACCTTTTCATACGAAATAAGATATATCTGTCTCTTAGATGGCGCAATAAATGGGATACCAGTGCTACTCTTTTTTTTTTTTTTGTAAAAGGTGTACTTGCCAAGTATCATCAACTTGGATTAATTTATCCACATACTGAATAATTGACCCCAGAGTTGCTTCCTAACAATACTCACAAGATACTATAATCAGAATGAAAGGATACTACCAGTCTACCATTACAGATCTAGGTACAAGCTAAATTTGTTTGAAAGAAAAATGTTAAGTATTTAAGTGTGCTCTAGCAAAAAATGATCTTTGAAATCTTCTTTGTAACTATGGTGTGATTGTCAATGGCACTGTTAATATACCAATCAAGCATCAAATACAACTTTGTATAATTCCAGATCAAAGCAGAAGTCACTTGAAGGGAATCACCATTCACCATTCATTATTCAAGGGAACACGCATTTGAAGCTAAGCTTAACTATGTACTACTACCTGCCAATAATACTTTTGTGGTGTCTACATTTTGTGATTAAGAGCAAACCTTCCATTTCTTTTTTGTGCTTCTAAGGGAACTGTTGGTTTGTAACGTGTCTTTGTATCCACCAGGATAGGATGGACTGAAATACCATCTGGAGGCATTCGGAGTTCATCAATAACACCTATCATCCATGAACCTTCAACGACCCCAATTCTGCAATGACATGATATAGAATCAATTTTACTGAAAGTAATGTTAACGAAATAAAAATGTTTTCTATCCTCTGTAAATCAACACCGCAGCCAAGATGCACTACTGGTTTGGAGAAGTATACACATAAGAACATGCCAGGTGCTTACACGGGGATTTCCCTAGTGATGCCCTCCAACATTAACTGGTTTGCTCCGACGATAAAGTTCATGAATTTCACTGCCCACGATTCTTCTGCGGATCTAATGGTGACTTCGACTCTCTCGATAACCTGCTCCAAAATGAAGTAAATCAAAACCGAAATAAATCGGTAGTTAGCTCCCATTCCCAAATAAAGGAACAAATGGTTGTCTTCTTCAGAAATTGAGAAAACTCAATATGGCTATGAAGCTCATGATAACATCAAATCAATCATACGCAATCACTAGAAATGTGACTTAATTTCAGATAAGATCCTGCATGGTATAACATCATGATGAACAAAACAATGGCAATCTCAATATGGCATTATCATTTCAGTGCATTTCAAGGTAGAAAAATGTGAAGGCAGCATTCTGCTTGGAAGATCCCAACACTGCAGTGCAGGGCTCACCTCTTGCTCGAGCTGGGCATGGCGCTCGGACCCGGCCTTCATGGCCTGCGTCATCTCCGGCTTGCCGTGCTCCAGCACGAACTCCTGCTGCTTATCGCACCATTCCTGCCACAAGGGCGCACGCCGCCGTCAGAATCACTGAGAATGGAAGAACACAAACACAAGGCGATGCAGCTTTACCGTGGCGGTGATGTCGGTGACGGCGAGCGCGCGGCGGTCGCGGAACCGCGCGAGCAGAGACCCCCTCCGCGGCGTCGGGAGAGGTGGGGAGTCCTCGATGTCGCCGCCGGAGGCGGCCGAGTAGGCCGCGCAGGAGGAGAGCTGGACCGCTCGGCGGGCGGCGGCGGAGGAGAGGACCGGGCGGGATGCTGCCGCGGCGGCGGAGAGCGCGGCCTCGATGAGCGCCATCTCCTCGTCGCTGACGATCTCCACGGGGAGGTCTCCGATCTCACTCGCGGTGGCGGGGGGCGGCGCGTCGGCGGCGGAGGAGCGCATCGGAGTCGGAGGAGGAGATGGGGGTCGGGTCACCAACCACACAAAAATTTTGAAAATTTTGACCACTGACCGTTCAAAATAATCCTCTAAATTCAAATTTAAAATTTAAAATTGACGTCACAGCCATTTAGGCCTAGTACTATACTCCCTCCGTTTCTAAATATTTGACGCTGTTGATTTTTTTAAAATATGTTTGACCGTTCGTGTTATTCAAAAAATTTAAGTAATTATTAATTCTTTTCTTATCATTTGATTTATTGTTATATATATATATAGTTTTGCATATTTCATAAAAGTTTTTGAATAAGACGAACAGTCAATCATGTAGTGAAAAGTTAACGTCAAATATTTAGAAACGGAGGGAATATTAATTAATTGATCACCGCAATCCATTGATCATAATATGAATTTCAGCAACATCTTCTTTTTCTTCAGTCTGCGAAAAACTAACCGACTGAATCTTACCCTCTCTGAATTCTGAAACATGAACGGATCCGAATTTGCAGATATTTCGCTGTGCTCAATCTCTTCATAAGAAGAAATGTGGACCGAATGGCTCAAAGCTTCAATTCCATTGTTCAACACAATGCCCCTGCGTTGTGCCAACTACATGAACAGCTCTGGGTTCTTCCCCATCCAGCAAGCAGCATCAGATATTGTCACTGAGGGTGTTCTTCCACTCCATCTTGCAGTTGAGCATGCCTGTATGCATAAGTACATGTTGAGGATAGTTTAGCTGATGACCACAAGAATCTAGAGCATGACTAAGGTGTACCATATCAACAAGCTCATCCATCTGCTGTGCCTCCTTGAGATGGTTTGTTGCCTGAAATATGACCCTACATTTTCATCAGTTATTGTTATACTTTGGTCAGCACATGACACAATAGTAATGAAGTTTATTCTGTTTTATTATGCCTCAAACCGGTTCTGGAACAAATATTAATTGTTTGCTGAGTGTTAACTTGTGAGATATATATAGTTTTCCTTAGCTCTGCATTTGTGAAAATCTCATTCGGTTGAAACATGTGTCTTGAGGGAAAAATAAAGGGGAAAACCTTTTAGATGCCCAAAAAAAAACTATGAATGTACAGAAAAGTTGCTTTTGTTTCTTCAGTTTTATTTGGATCATGGTTTAATGGGATTCAGAGACCAAATGCAACCATTATAAGTTATAACACTGAAAGATCTTGTGGTGGTGGTTTCTGCAGAAGCTCTTCCTGGATACCATTAGGCTACTTGCAAAGTACACAGAGAAGATTATCTGCAGCAACACTAGGATGCTTCACCTAGTGCATACTGGTGTGATGGTGTCCTCTGATTATCTGTACAAATTTGAAACAAATTTTCAGCAATGTAGTTGTAATTAGGTTTTGATATTCATCACACAACCGGCCTGCAACACAATCTCTCAAGCATATGGAGGAAACATCACATATATTTCTTTTCACAAGCAATACAAATATTGTTCCATGCAGGAATTTGGCTTGCAACATAGTCTGTTCTATCTGTAGAAGAGTATGAGAAGGAATTCGGTTCTGTAACACAATTATTCTATCTGTAGCAAAGTAAGTATATGAGCATTCTGCTAGTTTAAGAAAACATCACTCATAAAGAAGCAAACGTTGATTATATAAATAAATGTAAGTCTGACAAAAAAATTGAGGACAATGATGACAGGTTGGAACAAGTTACATACTGTTGGTTTTTTAATCAAAGCTGATAGTATCCATCATCCGACTGTTACCAAAGATGCAAATTAAGGACAACAATTGATGGACTGACTTGTGGAGGGACATAAATATTCAAACCAAGTGGCTGATAAATAAGATTACAATCTAAAACCATATCAAAGTCAGCCATACATACAAAGAGTAAATTAACCAACTACACTTACTAACAATAAATAGTAGTGGTAGTAATAAGCTTCTTAATTAGCATCAGCTAGCAGTGAGGCTTTGACAATAATATCAATCTTTGATCCCGTTCTTGAAGCCGACGCTGCATACAAGGTACTCTTCAAGAGTGCAGGGGCGTGCAAAGGGCACAATCCTTCCTAGGTGGAAGAGGCTGATATCAACAAGGAGTGGCGCCTTGCGCCCACTTTCGAGGACATGCTCGAGCCGCGGCTCAACAGTCCGGTCCTTGAGGTGGCACAAGCCAAAGCCCACAGCGCAGCAGCTGTTCATCCCAAGATACACCGTGTTGCCAAGGATGGAAGGGAACCTGTCGATAGAGAGCGAGACGCACGCCACATCGCCGACGAACACCGCCCGGTCGTCGGCGATGCCGTCCACGCGTACCAGCTTCTTCCTGACGATGTCCACCTCGAACACCTGCAGTATTCGCCAATTGTACCGGCATGGATTTTTGCTGGGCAGCTTGATCAAGTCGTTCTTCTTCCTTCGCTTGATGCACCTCTGCTCGTGATCTGTGAGGTGGGTGAGGTCGCCGTAATAGCGCACCATGAGCATACGGTGATCGTCGTCGTTGGGCGGCACAAGGTAGGAGACCACGTTGGGGCACAGAACTCGGCCGTGCCACATCGAATGTTTGGTCTGGTCCTTGACGATGGGTATCAGCTGGGGCCTAGGACGAATGCTTAGCTTCAATATGTTACCTTGGTATGTCACCAAGTAGATGCGGCCACGGAGCGTCACCACGGACAGGTAGTTGACATACCGGAGTTGTTGGCCGTCGCTACGGCTGATGCTGCTTGGGAAGGTCGACCAAGCTTTGTCGTCGAGGAGCTTCCAATGGCGGTCGCCGGCCTTGGCGTACGCGATGTTTAACCGCATGTCTCTCAGGAAAATAGCGACGGTCGGTGGGGAGGTCTCGTCGGAGATGCCGGCGTAGGCAATCAGCGACCACGGGATCTCGGCATGGACACGTTTCTCAGGGATCACGTTTGCCATGGCGGCGGTGATGGGTGGGAGATCGGTGACGGCTTTTGTGAGGGGATTGAGGAGTCGAATGGCGTCGGTCACCTTGTCGCGAAGGACCAGGAGGCCCTCGGTCCTGCACTCGATCTGGATCTGGCCGCCGGCGGCGAGCTCCTCCGGGAGGTCGACCTGGATGCAGGCGCCGGTGGCGATGTTGAGGAAGCGGCACCGCATGTCGCCGGAGGTGGAGGAGAGGAGGATCCAGCGGCGCGGGCGGAAGCGGCTGTCGAGTTCGCGCGGGTGGGGGGTGCACTCCCTCCACGCCTTGCAGACGGCGCGGAAGCGAAGGTACTCTGCCACATCGTACCCAAGCAGCCTGCTTGCAATATCCTCGGTCAGCTCCGATGGCAAATCACTCCTGCCACAGTGAGTACCGATCGATCGATTACAAATCGGAAACTATTTAGGAGATAAATGGTGTGGAAAACGGGACTCGCCATTGGTGGAGATCGCATCTGCGCTTCTTCAACCATCTCGGGCGATCTTCATCATCTGCAAGGAGGCTGCTACGGGTTTGCTTCATCTTCAGATCTTCTTCTCAAGAAGAATCGGTGCAGTGGCGGCGGTGTTGACAATGAAGTATAGATATAGACAGCAGGATATATGGAAAGAGTGTGGCCTTCAAGGTAGAAGAGGGCCTCCTCGATCGGTTTGGGCTGGAGAGGCTTGCTGGGCTGAGTTCATGGGCTGGCAAGTGTGGGATGATGGGCCGTGAAGTGAGTTGGGTTGGGTTTGAGAGGAGAGAGAAAGAGGGCCCAGAATGATTAGTGTTTTCTTTTCAGTTTTCCATAATTTTGTTCTTTATTATGGGTAAATGGAATTGGAAAGTTAGATTGGTTTATATTCACAAAATTTGAGTAATTCAAAGGAGATATTTCCTTTGGAGAATTTTAGTCACCTTTGTGACTTTAGTAGTTGATGAAACAAAACATTGGAGGAAAGGAACAATGTGAGAATGTTTTTTGCAAAATGTTTTATGCCACAATTTTTATTTTGTTCCCACATTTATTTATCCATGAAGGATGATTTTCCCTACCTTTTTAATAGTTTCTAGGTGTTGTTTGTTAGTTCTCGATTTCACTAAGTTCACTTACTTTGGGTAAAGAGATTTTGTAGCAACAACAAGGTGTTGTTTGAATTTTTTTTAGAATTATCTTGAGAAAGCAAAAGGGTTCGATATGAAGAATTATCTTGAGGCGCAGCGGACCGTGTTACCGGCGACGCATGCTAATTGCTAAGCACAACAGTGGCAGCTGTTCGGGATGGTGGCGTAATGTCACGCCCGGAAATTCACTAGTAATTTCCGAACTTATTTGTGCATAAAATCCTCGTCCAGGAATCAGCCGAGGTACACAAACTGACAATTTTAATATACAAACCCATCATAATAATACCGTTACATACTTACAAAAGGAAAAAAAAAACAGCAGCGGAATTAACGGTCTAGCGATGGCTTCAGCTCCACTCCCACAGGCAGCTCAACTGGGGTATAAGCCAAACGTCTTCTCCTTCTGGATCCTTTATCTTCAACTGAGGTTTGATGATTATTGCAAGAATGAGCATATGACATACTCAACAAGCCACACAGCAAATATGCAAGTGCACAAGGATTCCAAAGGATGGCATAATATAGGCTCATTTGCAAAAGCAGCATTTAGCAAAGATTTAAGATAAGTAAAACAGTAGAGTAATTAATCATCAATTTTAATCAACACTGAACAGCACACCCATGCTGCTCAGGCCCAACCATCCTGAACAACCATACCCGGCTGTACAGATCTAATCTCCAAACCAGGAGCTAAGCAAATTATTACCAGGTATAACATCTATAAATATCGTGAGAGGTGTGAGACTAATCACGAAAAACATTGCTCAACTCGCCCATAACCGCGGGCACGGCTATTCGAATAGTTTTACTCTGGCCAGAGGTGTACCACTGTACCCACAAGACACGATTCCACACATGTTGCCATGCCCCGAAATACCACCACGGCATTGCAAAGGGGGAAATCGTGACAATACCCTTTGCACAACATAACTCAAAACAGTGCACCGTTCCCGGATCATAGTCACCCCCTTATAAACAAGGCATGGACTCCCCAGCGACCCCCATGGACTTCTCGCCGCTTCACAGTCTGGCACACTATAATGAACCATGCTATACAAAAGGTAAAGCCGTTGCCCATGCTGGCTTGTGGTTGGCACGGTAAATGTTTCACAACAGTAGCTCGCGAACCGGTCCTTAATTGTCATGAACACAACCATCAAAACCATATGCTCACAACCCACCTTAACCAGATTTTAATTATCAATTAATTAACATCACACGATTAACCATCGTGAGCGACCATTAAATATAACCATAATAATAATAATATAATATAATATAGTTTATAATTAACCCCTTTAGTTAGCTAATGTTTCTAAGCATGGCTAAGCAAAATACATATAACATTTAGCTGAACCAATCCAATATATAAGGTTCATGCTAATCAAATTATAACCCATAGGAAAATAAGATCATCTTCGGCCATTAATTAACGGGGAAAGGTTCACCACCCGATGACATTCAAAAATAATGCATAGTTGAAATAAAATAATAGCTTTAAACGGGTTCAACATGCTCAAAGGGTTGTTTGGGATCTGTGTGACTTGCCTTGAGCTTCCGCAAACACTTCCGAACCTTGCTCAACGAAAACGCTCTCCTTCAGAACGTCGGAAACTAAAGCAAAAGAATAAAAATCAACAAAACAGTACAAAAACAAGTATAAACAGTACATGTAGATATTTTTAACATGTAGATCTCAATTTCAGAAAAATTTAGCAACTTGAACCACCTGAAACGGATCTACGGTTATTTAGTTATGATTTTCCGAAGATTTAATCTATTAGAAAAAACTGGAAAAGGAGAAGATGATGACGTCATGATGACATCATCAATGTCGGCCGGCTCGGATGGCGACCTCGCCGGAGCTAGGGTGGTCGGCCGGGATTTTGGAGGACATCTACACGTAGAGGACGACGAGACGAACCCGATGGTACTCACCAATGCGTCCAACGACGACCGACGGCGGCCGGCAACGACGCAAGAGGCGGCGGCGGCTCGGTTGAACGGCGGTGATGGCGCTACGACGGCCGGCGACGGCGGAGAAGGGGCGGCCGAGCTTCCCCGCTCCCGTGCGCACCTAACGGCGGCAACGAGAGGCGGCAATGACGGCGGACGCGGCGGCGCGGCGTGGCCGGAGGATGGCCGGCGGCGGCGGCGGCTTGACACGCGCGGCGGCGACGCTACAGAGCAGGGGAGAGGACGGGAGAGGGGGCAAACAAAAGAGGAGGACTAGGGGGTCCTATTTATAGCCTTGGATTGAAGAGATCGGACTCCTCCCGCAAGAAATCGATCCGGGAAATCAAAAACTCGGTTTTGGAGATAAACTCAAAAACGAGTTCGATTCGGATAAAATACTCAACGGTTTGCTCCGATTCTTGGGGATAAGGATAGAGGAGGATAAGAGGAATATTTCCCCTCAACTAATTTTAGGAAAACACAAGAGAAAAGGTCGGATTTGGAGGGGAAAAACCGAGCCCACTCGGTCTCGGTTCGGCTGCTAGAGGTAGAAGATGAACAGTGCCCAGGGAGGAAAATTAGACTTTTGGTTGGCTGAGAACAGAACAGAGCACTTGACTTGGGCCGGCTTGGGCTGCACAGCACGCGCGCGAGGGAGAGAGAAGAGGAAGGAATGGGCCGAAAAGGGCCCAAGCTGAGGAGGAGGATTTTTATTACTTTTCCAATTAAAATAATCACTTAAATGATCTTTCAATTGTTAAAAATACTTCCAATGCTCAAATAATTCCAAGAAAAATCTTGAACATACTTGGACACTCAAAGTATTTAATATAATAATATCCAGATCATTTAATGATTAATTTATTATTTAAATAATTACTAAACTATTCTTTGTATGATTAAAATTTGGAATTGAGCTCCGAAAAAAATCCGAGAATATTCCAGAGAGTATAATTAATCATGGAGAATTTAATAAAAAATTAAATCCATCCATGCTTTATATTTAGAAAATTTTATTTCCCACATTTAACTTCACTTGTAAATTAATGAACATTTAATATAAATTTAAATAATCTATAAATCCTGAAACAAAAAAATTAGGATGTGACACGTAAGCAAGGCTACCGAGGACGGTGGCTCAATTCCATGATAAAATGGGGTCTAGGGTCTACCCTCCATTCTGATGAAGATATGGCCCATTGGTGTACCTATATTTTATATACGGGTGGTCCAACTTATATATTTTTAAATTCTATAAATATAACAAGGTTAAAAGTATAAATTGATAAACGTGCATCATAATGTACTAATAGTGGAGTTATTTTTCTTTTTTTCAAAACTTTTTATATATGTATATATGCATTGGGCTAGATTTTTTTTTTCTCGGGACCACCGGGACAATCTTGGATCCGCTATAAGATGGCCTGCAGATAAATGGGAAAGTTCACCGGTGTACTGAAACCGATTTGATTTAGATTGTTCATGGGCATGAAAGAAGCTATTTGGAATGGTTCAAACAAAAAAAAAAAAAAGACAAAGTTACTCTGTTCAAAGTGAAAAGATTGATTTGAGGACCATCTCAAGTGAAACTTTGGAGATAAAAAGTATTGCAAACTGCAATTTACTTTTTTGTTTTTTCTTTACCAATTTCAAACTCTAGTGTGCTCTATTTGTTGATAGAGTCTGTACTTGGAGAGAATATAAATAAAAGGACTAAAAACACTAATAACAACTCCCGAATCCGGAACTATGGATGGTCAAATGGGCCGCCCGACACGGCACGGCCTAGGCCCGGCCGTGCCTGGGCCGAGGTTAGTCGGGCCAGCATGGTCCGACCTACACGTCGAGCCGTGCCAGCCCACGGGCTGCACACATGGCCCAGGCACAGCCCAATTCGACTCGGGCCATGCCAGGCTGGCCCGAAGGCACGACAGCCCATCGTACTTCTCCACTGAATAAGTCTATTTTTCGTCCCTCAACTCTGTGGGCTATCCATATGGTTGGAAAATAAGTCTATTTTGGGCCTGTTCGGCTGCCTGTGCTACGGCTGCGGCGTAGTCGGCACCAACAGTGCCGCACACACATGGCACAGCCGCAGCTGCAGCCACCGTAGACAAACAGCCGAATAGGCCCTTTGTATTCCTCTTCTCTTTGGGCCTTGCATTATATGGTTATTTAAGTCTATTTTGCATCCCTATATTATTTTTCTTCGATCATGGCGGGGCGGGCCGGCCCACCGTGCCGAGGGTGCAGCCTAGGCATAGCCCGGATGGTTGGGCTGGGCTGGCACGGGCACAACCCCAGTCGGGCCGGGCCGTGCTTGGGCCGGGCCACGGGCCTCGGGCCGTATGGCCATTTATATTCGGAACCCATGAAAGGCGAACTCCCCTATGGAAAAGGGAAAAAAGAAAAAAAAACCTATCTTTCCTTGAAATCCGAAACTTGCTTCCTCCCCATTCGGACGGAGTCGGCTAGGTTTCCATCGGCGATCACGCTCGCCGCAGGTAAGCCGGCGGCGACCCCTCTCCCCCTCTTTCGGCTAGCAAATTATGTCTACCGTGTGTTGCCGGCAAACCAATCCTCCACTGTCACGCCCAGAAATTCACGAACCAGAATTTCTAAGCTGAATGTGTATTAAACCCCTGTCCAGGACCAGCCAGGGTACACAAACGACAATTGTTGACATACAGATCCACGTCTTACAAAAATATAAAGGATTACAAATGCAGCGGAAAAGGTAAAAGCGAGCTAAGCCTGAAGACTTGACTCCTGCAGCGGGCGATTCCATTCCACAGGCAACCTTTGACGGCAGCGACGAAACCAACCTCTTCAAGACATCTCCAACTGAGAAGAACTTCAACTCTGGTGTGGGGGGGGGGGAAAGAGCAAGACTGAGTACTACCCACTGTACTCAGCAAGTCATACATTGCAATTGATAATATTGTACCCAATATACAAATGTCCCGCATTTCTATTAAATATTGCATTGTTTTACAACATCATGTGGGATGGGTCCTATTACTCAGCTATATGTTGTTTCCCTTACGCCATTGATAACTTGGGTATTAAAATGACTAGATGTTGGTTTGGGAGATGCTTAGCCTTGCTTAGTTTAACTAGTGCACAAAAGGGGATCACATTAAAGCATAGACTTTGATTATTGGCAATAACTTTGGATTAGTGCCACCGCAATGGTGTTGGTTAATTAAAATACACTACATGGTGGGCTGTGGGTGCATGGTTTGTCACGCCCAGAAATTCACGAACCAGAATTTCTAAGCTGAATGTGTATTAAACCCCTGTCCAGGACTAGCCAGGGTACACAAACGACAATTGTTGACATACAGATCCACGTCTTACAAAAATATAAAGGATTACAAATGCAGCGGAAAAGGTAAAAGCGAGCTAAGCCTGAAGACTTGACTCCTGCAGCGGGCGATTCCATTCCACAGGCAACCCTTGACGGCAGCGACGAAACCAACCTCTTCAAGACATCTCCAACTGAGAAGAACTTCAACTCTGGTGTGGGGGGGGGGGGGAAAGAGCAAGACTGAGTACTACCCACTGTACTCAGCAAGTCATACCGGAAGAGGAGGTATGATGCAGGATATAACCAAAGGAGGCTACGGGGTTCATTTGCATAAAGCAGGCATTTAAAACCAGTAGTTGAAAACAGTAAAAACAGTTGTAGTAATTAAGCAATATTAACCAGTCACTGTCCAACGCTACGCCACGTTGCAACAGGCCCAACCAACCACCTGAACTACACCAGTTCATTAAGCTTAACTAGGGGTGAGACTAATCACGGTGAATCTGGTCGACCGCCCATAACCGCGGGCACGGCTATTCGAATAGTTTTACTCTGATCAGAGGTGTACAACTGTACCCACAAGACACAGCCCCACGACACGTTCCCGTGCGCCGACATGCCACCACGACATACCGGAATGAGGCCGTGACAGGACCCTTTGCATAACCCTCTCTAACCGATCGCACCACACCTTAGGGTTCGCCCCCGTCCCCAGCAGGCAACGGGCAGCCCCCCTTTCGTGCCGCGGTGAATCCGGAAGCCGATCAACCGGACACCCCGGCCGACCCAACTCCATCACGCCCACCATCGCCTGGGTACGTCGGCTAGAGAAAAGCTACACTACAAGCCCAGCCGTTGCCCACGCTGGCTTGTGGTAAGTACGATAAGTTCTTCCAGGGCATCCCGCGAACCGGTCCTTAATCGCCATGGGCACGTCTAGCAAAACCATGCACCTACAGCCCACCATGTAGTGTATTTTAATTAACCAACACCATTGCGGTGGCACTAATCCAAAGTTATTGCCAATAATCAAAGTCTATGCTTTAATGTGATCCCCTTTTGTGCACTAGTTAAACTAAGCAAGGCTAAGCATCTCCCAAACCAACATCTAGTCATTTTAATACCCAAGTTATCAATGGCGTAAGGGAAACAACATATAGCTGAGTAATAGGACCCATCCCACATGATGTTGTAAAACAATGCAATATTTAATAGAAATGCGGGACATTTGTATATTGGGTACAATATGATCAATTGCAATGTATGACTTGCCTTGCTCTCGCACTGATGGAACCACAGCAACGTCTTCGAGAAACCACGAATCGACGAAACGGGCGAAATCTACGCGACAAACAAAGCACACAAGCAAAACATGCTATAAGACTACTGAAACAGGAAACAAAACCATTTTTAATGGATTCTATACATTTTTATGAATTTACTGAGACTTGAATGGACTTAATCGGAGCTCGGATGAATTAGTTATGATTTTTAGAAGATTATCTATGTTTTTACTATAAAAGAAAAACCCTTTATCAATTTATTGCGCAATAATTCATTCTAGGGCTGACGTCAGCACAAGGAGGGGTGGCGCCGACACGCGGGACCCGCGGGTCAGTGACTCAAGGAGAGAGAGGGGCGGCTGGCAAGCGGGCCCCACCGAGCGGCGGCTCATGGGGAGGGGGAGACGCCCGGTCGGCTCGGCTCGGCCTCAAACCGGCCGACCGGTTATGGCGAGGGCGGTGGCGCGCACGCACGGTCGCCGGCGACGGCAACCGGAGGCGCGGAAAGCGGCGGCGGATGACGGCGGCGCGAAGGCGGCGGCACACAGCCGAAGCGGCGGCTCGGCCCGGCACGGCGCTAGGAGGGAGAGAAAGGGGAAAAGAGGGGGAGGGGCGCCTCACCGCGAGTTGGCCGGCGTGGGGGGGGGGGAAGACGACGGCGAACGGCGACGACGACGATAGGCGGACGAGCTCCGAGACCTCCTAGGGAACAAGATGGGAGGGATTAGAGGGAGAGAGGTGGTTAACGGCGAGCGGATTCGCCGGTCGAAGGCGGTGGCCATGGGGGTACTCTCCGGCGCGCGAGGAGAAGCAAGCTCCGGCGGCGGGATTGACCGGGGAAACGGCGGACGGGGTGGCGCACAAGCTTGCGAACCCGGCGGCGTCGACGGCGCGGTGCGGCGACGGCTCTAGCGGTGGCGGAGTGCGGCCGGAGCTTGGCGGCGAGCGGCGGATGGCGGGATGAGAGGCGCGGGAGCGATGGAGAGCTCGGGAGGGCTCGGCCGAGAAAGGAAAAAGAGAGAGGAAGGTGCGGGCGTGCTTAAATAGGAGGGGGGGCGGCGAGTCGTGGCCGGGAACGGCGCAATTTCACCGGAGTAGTGGAGGAGGTGGAGGAGGAGAGAGAGAGAGGCGGGATTCAAATTTGAATCCCGGCCATCTCGCGGGCGCGGGGGTGAGCGGGAGTGGGGCGTGGGCGCGGGGAGGGCGGGGCGCGCGGGGGAGTGGGCGACGTGGCCCGGGGCGCGGAGTGGGGCGCGGAAGGCGGGCGGCGATGGGTGGTGGTTTCGGCGGCGGTTGGCGCGGGCGTGGGCGGCCGGAGGTTAGGGAAAGGGCTGACAGGTGGGCCCCACCTGTCAGCGCCCGAGAGGGAGAAGGAGGCCGGGTGAACTTCGGGAGTAGGAGGGAGGAGCGGGCCGGCGCGGGAGGAAATGGGCCGGCGGCCCAAGAAAAAGAAAAAGGAGGGAAAAGAAAAGATAAAAAGGAAAAAGGATTTTCCCAGGGATTTAATATTGCACTTTGCTTATTTTAATTGATTAAAATTATTTCCAAGGCTCTGAAAATTCCACTAAAAATCCTGTTATCATATTTTGACATGTAGAACCCAAGAAAAATTCCACATGTCGATTCCGATTATTATTTGCATTTATTAATTAGAGATTCATCTCTAGGTTAAATTAAACAATTTCTTCGGACGATTTATTTTATGAATTTAGAGAAAGGGAGGGGAACTTCAGGGCGTGACATCCACCCTCGCCAACGAACCCCGCCACCTCCACCATCTCCTTCTCTCTGAAAACCGAGCAAACCAATCCTCCGGCCGAAATCATATTTGATCTTTGTGTCATCGTCTCGTCTCGTTTTTCCCCTTTTGCTCTATGTTGTGTTGCGTAATTCAATGTGTGTTGTTGTTTGTTTCAGCCAGAGGAGATGGAGACAGTCGATTCATCTGTGACTACAGACAAAGATGAACCTACTACTACTACTACTGCTGCTGATGAGTTTGACCCATGGAACCCTCCACTTCCGCCGCCTCCTGACAACCCTGATTCAGCAATGTGCTATACTCCATCAGTTCTCCTAGAGTCCTTGTTTTTTACTGGGTTTCCAACATGCATGCATTTCGTTTTTCAGTATGCAGATGTAACAGAGGACATACTTACAGAGTCCAGGCTTACAAACATAATCACCCCAGAGCGCACTCCTAAGGTTCTTGGCTCACTTCATCTCTCTCATCATTTTCATTTAGTAGGAGGATTGGGCCTCCTTTTGGTTATCCTGCAATGTCATGGTTGACGCGTAGACACAAGAATTTTATGACATTCGTACAAAGTTAATCAAGATCCATTTGTTGCTATAAAACTTTGAAGGCTAATGTTGTAAAAACTAAAGCATAAGTAGTTTGACATGTGCCTCCTACTGGTTTTTTTGCGCAAATATCTCGGGTATGCATCCGTATAACCATGTCCATGCTAGCTCTGCCCCTGATTTTTTTTTAGTTATATTGCAACATTGCAAGTTCATAATCCTAATGTGTATTTCAGCAAGATATTATTTCTTCTTGCCTCTCATTTGGTTGATTGACTGTGTTACCCTTTTTTGTAACATGAATGGGTCAATCTAGTTGGTGATTTTTTACTTCTGCGATATACAAGGTCACTTTTCAACCATCCTGAAAGACGATTGTGTCCAAAGCTTCCTCGATCTATTCGAGGATAATGTGCACCGCATGACATGGGCTTGATCTTCACCGCGCACACCATCAACTTCATTATTGCAAACAATGCCATGCACTGTGCCAAGGTTGCCCTGGAGGGCACGGCACCAGACCTCTATGGGAACCGATTAGCTTTGGGTTCTTCGGTTCTTCCCCATTCACCAAGCAGCTTCAATGTTTTCTATCAACATGATCAACTTGCTTCTAGACTATGGTGCATCAGCCAATGTATGCACCGTAGTCTAAAAGGTCATCGAAGGTCTTCTTCCACTTCATGTTGCGATTGATGATACTTGCACGCATAAGTATCTTGAGGATAATTTGTTAACTTATCAGAAGGATCTGGATCACAAGAAGTTGCATGTTGACTATATCTACAAGATCATCCATCTGTTGTGCCTCCCTGAGATGATTTGTCTAAAATCTTCCTCTTCACTAATTACTCCTTTTACAGCATAACACAAATAATTAAGTTGATGTTGATCTCATTTTCTGTCCCGAACAAGTGTTGTAACATTATTTGCAGATTGAACATGTGTTTATCTCCACTTGTGAGTTTCCAAATGTTCCATCTTTGGTATTTCTGTTCATGTGTCAAGAGGCATGTAAAGGTTTGCTTTGATAGTATTCCCTCTATCCAAAATGCGAGATATTTTTAACTTTTCACTATCTCAGACACAATACGTTAGATATAGCTGTCTCATCATGTACTAGCAAAATGCAAAACAATAAAAGCAAAATATTATGTCAGCACTTATCCCGGTGAATCCAATAACATAATTCCATGTTAATATTTGAAACACAACATATTTAAGGTAGATTGAAAACCCTAGTAGCATGAATCTGACGATGACCAACATTTTTGGACAGAGGGAGTAGACTGTTAATATTTTATCATTTTTTTATGAACACAAGTATTGACTAGTATTGGTGGGATTGTTTGTAAACAGATTTATTCTGTTGGTTGTATTGTTCTGCATTTCTGAATATCTCATTTTGGAAAACTAAGATTTGGATCCGCCTTATGTGTTTTGAGAAAAAAAACTTTACTAAGTTCTAAACAGATTCTGACAAATCCATGTTGATGTTGTTTGCAGAAGATGTGCTTGGACACAATTAGTGTCATGGGCATTGGGCCGGAAGGCAGAGGCCATAGGCAGCCCAGATCAATTAAGTTAGAGATAAGATTATTAGTTAAGTTAGAGATAAGATTAGATTGAATCCTTACTTAGGGATCAAGCTATACCATCTATATAAGGATGGGATTGTATCTATTATCATTAAGCAACGAATATCAATTAGTCTAATCTCTCCCTCCCAATAATGTTCTTCTCCCTAGTCTAAATCTACATCCCTTCACTAAGAGCCAACGTCGCCCGGCTATCTTCCCGGTGGTGTTTATCCCGTTTTACCAGTTGAAAGCAAACTTGAGCTGAGGCTTTAGTGTCTATCAAGTCTGCTTTCAATTGGCACCACCAGTTTTTGCAGCTATTAGTACAGTACCAGAGCCTCATGCAGCTCAAGAGTTTACATCCACAAAAAGGCTACCAGGCATGACACATGCAAGCATGTCATTCAACAAGAAGTAAAGATGAATAACTTTTAATTGGCAGTTTTGTAGTTCAGCCAAACATCGAGAGCAGCTATCTTATCACTAGAGATTAATTCGGACAGTGCCTCATCTCAAGAGCTTACACATCTCCCAACAAAAATGGTGCTACCAAGCACAACAAATTGCCATTCAGCCATCTCCGTATAGCAAAACAGTACTGAAAAGCAGTTTTTTCATATCTCCATCATATCTCTGCATCATACCTTGCAAATTAAACACACTCAAGAGTCAAGATTGGAGAATAGCGCATGCAGTATGTATAACACAACTTGAAATTAGGAGTCGATCGACAAACGACATACACTCAGTGAACCGGTTGTCATCATGGAAAAACAAGAGGCAAGCTGGGTTCACTTCTTGCAAGCTGTTGATGTAAGAAGCTTCTTGTCGATCCTCACTCGTGCGGAAGCCACGCCTAGTGTTGATTCTATGGGTGTGCGGTCGCTTATCACCGCACTATCATAGGACACTCTCAGGTATCCCAGCGGCTTCTTTGTCTTGTCCCGTGGTGACAATCTAATCATAAAACCTAACTCCATCTTATGAATAGAAGTAGCTCTGCAGCCCTCGATTGATTGCAACACATCCTCTTTGATCTTCTTTGCAGTCTGCTCATCCTTCACGTGGACTACAATCATTGGAGGCTTCAATACCTTCACTAGATTAAACAAACTTCCAAATTTATACTTTTCAGCCTTGACCGTGAGCTTCTGTCACACCCTAAAAATCTCAAATATATAAATTATTATTTAATTGGAATTATTAGAATTGATTTTAAAAGCCTAAAATAAAAGATCTAATTTTAAATAATAAATTCCAATATAAAAGTGGGCCAGATAAAATTTTATTAAATACTTCACTTGATTCTATAATTCCTAGATTTTTCTGGGACTTATTTGAGCCAAGGAAGTATTTTTAATAAATGGAATTGCATTTCATGAATAATTTAAATTGGAAAAGTTTTAAAAAGTCTTCTTTTGGCTTTGGGCCGAAAGTCGGCCCAAATCTCTCTCTCTCTCTCTCCCTCGGCCCAATCCGGCCCGCAGCTGAGCCGCTCGCGTGCGCGTGACCGCCCGCTGACAGGTGGGGCCCACCTGTCAATCTTCGTCTACCTCCAGCCGTCGCCCGGCCGAACCCTAGCCGAGCTGCGCCGCCGCCGCCCTTCCAAATTCGTTCATTCCTTTCCCGATCCGGTGAAATTGATAGAGGGAAATTGATCCCCGCGATCCACTCTACCTTTTCTCTTTTGGAATCGTCGGCTAAAATCGTTTGGAAATCCATGGATTCGATCTCGAATCGGATTCGTCTCTCTCCCCGAACCCTAGACCTTCCTTCGCCATCGCCGGTCGCCGTGGGCCTCCATCGCCGCCTCCTAGCCCCTTTAAAAGGACCCCCGGTGTCTCCACTACCCGCCACCACCCTCGCCTTCGCCTCTCGCCGCCGGTAGAGTTCTAGCGCCGTGTAGCCTAGCGCCGCCGTCGCCACTATTCGTCCAGCCATGCGCCGCCGCCGCTCCGGTCGTCGTCGTCGCTCGGGAAAGCCGCCGTCGTGATCGTCAAGTCATCGCCGACCTCGTCCGCCCCTCCATCGTTGCTGTAGACCGCGGGAGCACCGCCGTCGTCGTCAAGCCGAAGGTCACCGCCGCTTCTTCCTCGTCGCCATCGCCGTCCGTTGATATTCTGCCGCCGTTTTGGTCACCGGTGAGTTCGCCGCGTCGCTCTCTACGCGCTGGTGCCCTCCGTTCGTGCCGTCGCGCCGTCGTTCGCCAGCGAGCTTGCGCGCCTGAGCCGCCGCCGGTGATGACGTCATCGCCGACGTCATCGTTGCCATCCGTCGTAGACCGGTCGTGGACCGATAGATCTCGGCCGTTCGTTTTTGGATGGATCGATCTCGGCCGTTCGTTTCCTTGAGCCGCCGCCGTGCACCCGGTTCACCGCGAACCCTAGCCGCTGACGCAATAATTCCCTTTTCCTTTTCAAAAATAATTCATTATTGCGTCATAATTCAATTAAAATCCATATAAGTGTTTTAATCCGATTTAATCTTTAAAAATTCATAACTAATTCATCTTAGCTCGGATTTAGTTGGTTCAAGTCTCTAAATTTTTCTAAAATTAAGATCTACATGTTAAAAATATCCACATGTACTGTTCATGCTTGTTTATGTGCTGTTTTGGTGATTTTGCTCTTTTCTGTTTAGATTCCGACGTTTCCAGAGAGTCCGTTTTCGCAGGAGAAGAATTTGAAGAGTTCCAAGGCCAGCAAGGCAAGTCACACAGATCCCAAACAACCCTTTGAGCATGTTGAACCCGTTTAAAGCTATTGTTTTATTTCAACTTATGTATTATTTTCGAATGTCATCGGGTGGTGAGCCTTTCCCATTTAATTATGGCCGAAGATGACTTTATTTTCCTATGGGTTTTAATTTGACTAGCATGGACCTTATATATTGGATTGGTTCAGCTAGATGTTATTTATAGTTGCTTAGCCGTGCTTAGAAACATTAGCTCATTAATGGGATAAATCATGCTTCACTATCACTTATGGATATTTAATGGAAGCTCACGATGGTCAATCGTGATTGGTTAACTAATTAATTTGTCAAATAAAACTTGATAAAGGTGGGTTGTGAGCACATGGTTTTGATGGTCGTGCTCATGACAATTAAGGACCAGTTCATGATTTTCGGTTGTGACACATTAACCGTGCCAACCACAAGCCAGCGTGGGCAACGGCTTTACCTTTTGTATAGCATGGTTCATTGCGGGGCACCAGACTGAGAAGTGGCGGAGATAAGCCCACGGGGGTCGCTGGGGAGTTCATGCCTTGTTTATGAGGGGGTGATTATGATCCAGGAACGGTGCACTGTGGTGGATTGTGTTGTGCGAGGGGTACTGTCACAGCTCCTTTCCGAGGTACTGTGGTGGTATTGAGGCGCATGGTGACATGTCGTGGGGCTGTGTCTTGTGGGTACAGTGGTACACCTCTGGCCAGAGTAAAACTATTCGAATAGCCGTGCCCGCGGTTATGTGCGGGTCTAACAATGTCTTTCGTGATTAGTCTCACACTTCTCATCATAATAAAAGATGCTATAACTGGTAATAATTTGATTAGCTCCTGGTTTGGAATGGTTAATTCCTGGTTTGGAGATAGAACTGTGCAGCCGGGATGGTTGTTCAGAATGGTTGGGCCTATGCAATAGGGTATGTTGTATAGCGTTGGATTAATATTGTTTAATTATTACTTAACTGTTTTATTAAATTCTGAAATGTTTATTAAATGCTGTTTATGCAAATGAAACCCTACTATGCAATCCTTTGTTATCCTGTGCACTTGCATATTTGCTGCGTGGCTTGCTGAGTATGTCATATACTCACCTTGCAATCATTCATCAGAGGAGGAGTTCTACAGTGGTGCTGATGGTGTGGAGGATTAGGTGTAGCCCTGGTCAAGCTGCCTGTGGAGTGGAGTCGTCTGCGCCGTTTATCTTATTTTTCCGTTGCTTAGATCTTTATTGATTGAGAGGAACTATCTACCTCTGTAATGACATTTTATTCGCTTATTAATTAGAGTAATAATTGTACTCTATTATCGATTTGTTATTGTGTGCCTCGGCTGATTCCTGGACGAGGGTTCACACACATGTAAGCGTTTGGAATTTTGGATAGAAATTCCGGGCGTGACAGCTTCCAATCACGGCAGTAGCGCTGCACGCCCTTCTTCCATGCATTCTCTACAAAATTCAGAGTAGAAGTTAGTTTAACATAGACTTGGTGCGCAATCATGCAAGAAGTAATTAGTACTCCATATAGAGTATATATGTTAGAAACACTACAAACCTGTCATATTTTTGCTCTTCTCCGTGTCTTGATGGACAGTAAACAGTGGCAAGCTAGCAGGCAAGATGGTGTGCTCATCTCTCAAATAGGGCATTCATTAACATGAGCTTGGCCCCTTTCTCTGTCATATTATCTGCAAAGAAGTTCTGCATGTGTGGCACCTAACAGCAGCTGAAATGCTGATAATACTTCTTCATTCCTCTCATTGTCTATCACAATTCCTTTTCTGGACCTTTACTTATCTGGCAAACCTTCCTTTTCTAGACCTTCACTTATCTGGCAAACCTCACTTATGATTTGGTCTGTAGCTTGGTCATCTGTTATAACTGAGAGCTTCTTTATCTTCATATCAACTCCATTCCTAACCAAACAATACATTCCTACGTGCCTAGCTACTTGTTGATATTTCTTAGAGACACTACTAGAAATATAATTCCCAACAATAGCACTAGGAATAATCCAGATATATTTTGGTTACAGATGTGATCCGCAAGCGCACGGATATACCATTGTAGCATTCCAGCCGAGAGTATTCTAAGGTATCGTATTTATTTTATCCTAAGGGAAGATATGATAATAGAGTACTATGCTAATAATTTATATATTACTTGTATATATCAAGGTCTAAGCAGGGGTAAGTTAAGCTTAAGGGTAGAGTGACATACAGCTAAGGATTTAGCTAACTCCTACATCTCCTAATTATGGCTAAGTGGTAGTAGTTTAGATATATTCTATTCCTATACTTCTAGTATACAACATCTTAATATATTCTAACTAGTATACACTATGAGTATAACCCCTTTAACAATGCAGCATAGCTAAGCCTCCCGATGCATCGCAAGACTACCCCGGGTTGCCGAGTTCTTTACGACAACCTGTCATAGCCATTCAACCAAAGCGGGATACAGAGGAGTATCCAACCCCAGAAAATTGTATGTAGGGATATAAACTGCGGGGAGACGCCCGTACTGAGCTGTCACTATCAGCGGCCCACAAATCACCCGGAGAATATACCCCAAATAATGATAAGTGGTAACCTAAGCTCCATGCTTAAATTACTACTTACTACTCTACAGCCTTGCAATCGGTGTAGAGCAACTAAGTCTGAAGCCATAACTCTTGCTTAGCCTAAGCAGACTAATGACCCAGTAGTTAGACATTATACCAGCATCAATGCAAATCCCAGAAGGTTTAACCACACAAATTATACTACTCATGAATAAACTAAGACTGGTACTCATATTCTATGATTGGAATAAAGCACCGAACTTGTATAAACAAGAATATTATATTGATAAATGGAAGTCTTACAAAGAAGAAAGGAAAAACTTCAGAACTTTTACCGAACTCCCCTAAGCCTCCGCGGACTTAGAAACTATTCTAACTCTACTCCACTAGCACTAAAACTAACTTTGTGGAGAGCTTTGATCCTTGCTTGTGTGTGTGGAGAATGGAATGAGAGGAGGGGTATTTATAGCCCATGAGTTGCCTTGGGAGGAGTGTGGAGATGCTCAAAGTATCCAATGAGCATCTTTGCTCTCCTCATGACAAGTGGCATGATGAAGCATCCAAAGAGCATCTTTCACCCTCCTTGTGCCATGTGTTCATGCTTATGACGATTTCTACCGGTAGAAACAGCCACAACCATCATCAGGAAGCAGGTACTACCAACCTCGGCTTGGGCCTAGGCTGATTGGGCTTGGCCATGGTTCGGCCGAACCCTGGTTAGCTCCCCTGGCGCTCATTCTTCTCTGGTAGGCTGACAGGTGGGTCCCTATGACAGTAACATCCATTTTGGGCCAAATTCAGATATATAAATTGGACCTTTGGGCCTCCTAATGGATTTGCAGGTCACTGATAAACTTTCAACTGATTGATCGATATGTTTCCACTATCTTTCACTTCACTTTGGTAGGTTCTCCTGCATTGGTTAGTTTGCCAAGCACATATTGGAATAGAATATTTTATTTGCAAAATAATGCATTGCAAGCATACTTAGTCTTCATATATCGGGTGATATTGACGGTCGAAACTGGTCGATAACGACGGTCAACACTACTGTACACGACCTGCAACGAAGACCATGATACAGAATACATCGGATCACCCGACGACACTCCCAGTCCCAATACAAAGAACAAAGATTTACGACACACATCTCACCATTGACTCTGGCTTTACCGTAAGAGGCATCAGATTGGGCCCAAACATATCCAGGAGGCAAAATATGATCAAACACCATATCCTCTATGGATCCCAAGGACGCCTTCCAACACTCTACGACCATGATACGATTATCTCGGATGAATCGGAGAAGATATTTTCATTTGTCATGGTGTAAATTGGACAACTTGTTCATCAGGTCAAGAGAATTAAGGAAATTGGGGTACTTGGACAAGAATTTCGAATTTGCACTCTAGTAAAGCCTAGAATCAGGGTGATTAAGGCCATGGGGCATTACAAGACCGCATGATACTAGATATGGTCTAATCTTTTCGTAGTATTCAGCTTTGAGAGTGCCGATCAATATCTCTTATCAAATCATTTTCCAATTCAGAAATCACACCAAGCTGACTTTGGAATCCTTCTAAATTAGCGTCAACCACATTTGGATTTTCAAAATCAAACACTTGGTGAAGGTGGGAGTTTAGGAAGTGTTGAGAAGAGCCTTGAGTTACCCAGAAGCAAGCTGGCCGACCGCGGCAGATGATTGAGTGAGCTGGCTGATGGCGAGAGCACCCTCGTCGGCGGTGGGAGGTGGCCGGCAGTTACCGGCAACGAGGGCCGCATCCTCTCCCTCTGCAGCTGTCCGGCGCCTGGCGGCTACCAGGATAGGACGAGGACTTCATCTGCGCCGGCTGCTGCAGCTGCAGGTGGGTGGAGCTAGCCAAAGGTGGTGGTAGGGGTCAGTCGCCGTGGCAGGAAGCTGCCGGCGGCACAGGCACCATCCTCGTGGCCTGCCCTTGGCTAGCGCCCGCCATCGCCGATCGTAGATGGTGGCCGACCACCACGATAGCATCGATAAGAGCCGGCGATTTGGTAGAGATGTCAACCCTACCTAGTTAGGGTTTCATTTCAACTGGCACCACCAGTTTTGCAGCTATTAGTACACTACAAGAGCCTCATGCAGCTCCTTTACCAAATTGACTCCTTTTCTTTCTTCTTTAATTTGTTTATAATATCTCTCTTGTAAATAACCAAATATTATCTAGTATGTATATTAAAAGCTCGCATCGATCTCGATATATAGGGCTAGGGCCACCTTTGTTTGATTAGCTTAGGCTTTGAATTAAGCTGATATTTCAGGCTTTTACGATTTATAAGCCGATGGCTTTTAAGCTTTAAATTTAAATTTAGTAGGGTAGAGTCCTAACACTAAGTGAAAATAAAATATTTAAACTTAGCTTCTTCATTATATTAGTGTAGTCCCTCCGTCCAAAAGGCTAGCTAGGCGACGTTATTTCTTTTCTCATCCAAGACAAAAGAAAAATCAACTCATTCTACATGTAACAAAGACCCAGAAATATACATATGTATGCGACCAATGAGTATTAATACATAGAGATAATTCAAGAAATACTATTGACAAACGTCCAAGTTCTAGAAATGCCATCGAAAATTGTGAGTTCCAAGAAATGCTATCATACAAACGATTTTGTCCCAGAAATGCCATTGCCGTTAAGGTTCTGACCATTTTGCGCTATTAAATACACTGTTCATCATATAGAACTTAACGGCGTGGAATGGACGGAACCCTAACGGTGATGGTATTTTTGGGACAAAGTCGTTTGTACGATGGAATTTCTTAGAACTCACATTTGTCGATGGCATTTTTAGGATTTAAATGCTTGTCAATGGCATTTCTTGGATTATCTCTAATATATATGGTTGCTTGGTTAATTTTCGATCAACGATTTAATATAACATTGCAAAACAAAAAAAACAACTTCCTCACATCATTGAAATAGAGGATTAGCAAAGAAATTTTGGAGGATTCATTGTCCTAAGGATTTTTTTTTCCTATAGAGCCCTTTGATTCATAGGAAGAGGATAAGAAAATTTCCATAGGATTGCATTCCTATGGTTAATTTCATAGGAAAATAAGCAAGAGGTTAGACCTCTTGTGAAACTTTTCATTGTTGAGTGTTTCCTTTGGTGTAATCAAAGGGCTCTTCTCTCCGTTTCCTGTGTTCTCAATTCCTCTAGGATTGGAAAAACATATAATACTTCAATTCCTACGTTTTTTCCGTTCCGTTGTGTTTTCTCTATCCTATGTTTTAAAGATGACCTAAATTTTGAATGCATAGAGTCTACACAAACATACGCATCCCATTTGGGTAAAAATGGAAAGTGAAACATGCTTTAAGCTTTTAGGTCAAAGGAAAAGCTTTTGAACAAAGAGATGCAAGCCAGTAGCAGGTACTTATTGCGGTTGCATGCATGGTTACCCAACTTACGTTGATGCATATGCATGGCCACCTAGCAGCACGTACTCCAACTACGTACTACTCATCAAATAGACGATAGTCCGTCTACGTGCATGCATGCATGCCTGTAGTATAATAATCCAAATTACTCCCGTGATTAGGGAGAGAAGGGCACAAATCCCACAGTTAATCATGCATTTGCATGGGACCGAATACACCACGGACCACCGGCCGGCCGGGGCAGGCCAGCCTTCGATTCTTTCGTCTGGTCCGTGTCCGAGAAAAGTTGATGATTACACTCCTCCTTGCTAAGGGTCCACCAAACACAATCCGATCACATATACGTAGTATATGCTTGGGCACACCAAGCCGTTTTTTTTTTGTTCTTTTGCTGTTAAAAGTTTTTTTTTTAGAATTATGGAGGGCTATTTACACTGGTGGAGAAACCCTTTGTAGTCCCGGTTCGTAACCCCCCTTTAGTCCCGGTTTCCAAACCGGGAGTACTAATTCGGGACTAAAGATCGCTATCTTTAGTCCCGGGTGAAATAACCGGGAGTAAAGATCGATCTTTAGTCCCGGTTGGTAACACCAACCGGGACTAAAGATGGCTCAGCCACGTGGCCGGCTGAGCAATCTTACCAACCGGGACTAAAGATCGAGCTGACCTTTTTTTTTTCATGGCCCTGTTGCTGCATGGTTTATATATATATATATATATATATATATATATATATATATATATATATATATATATATATATATATATATATATATATATATATATATATATATATATATATATATATATACATATATATATGTATGCATATATATGTTTCAATACATATATATGCATACATATATATATGTATATATATATATTATATTATATTATATGTATATACATGCATAATATATATGTATTTATACATATATATGTTATGCAAATGCATATGTATATAGATATATATATATGACCAAAATATATTTACATTATAGAAAATGTGTACACATGCATATAGAAACATATGTAGTCATGTATTAATTACAATCCATTATATGTCCTAGCTAGCTACGATTTCGACGTAGTAGTACTCGCTGCTAGCTCAGAAGCTAAGGACCGGTGAATTGTGTTTCCGTCGTAGTAGAATTCACCCTTGGGATCAAGGATTTCTTCGTTGATGAATCCCATGAGTTGTTCTTGAACCGCCGTGATAAATTCCTTGTGTGTGGTCAGGTTATCCCTCATGCGAATAAACTATATGAATGTATGAAATTGATTAGTAATTAAACAAGAAATCGCTACGTACTGAAATTTTGAATTTATTTGTACGTACATCGAGCTCTCTTGTGGTGATGATTTGGTTTGCAAGGCAGTGGCAATACTCGCACACGTAATAGCCGCACAAGTTATTTCCCTGCTTTTGCTTTGCGCACTACAAATAAATGACAAACAACGAGAGATCTAATTAACATATGATTGTATGTATTTGAATCGGAGAAATATAAATGTAGAGCATGTGTACTCACAGGAAATTTGAACTTCCGCCTAAGTCTTTCTCTCCATTTGCCGCGGACCAATTGACGGAACCGATACCAAGCCCTACATGGAGTTTAAAGCTATGATTCGTAGTAGCAATTAACATAACAAGATTTTCTTAATTAACAAAGGAACTTATGACGGTACCTGTCTATAAGTTCGAAAACCTTGTCAAACGTAGACTCTTTTTTATCCATTGAGTCATATACGTTGACGGTGCAGGCCTCCAGGTCGAAGAGTAAAAGCACCCAGTGGAATCTGCAATGTGCGTGGGATGCATTACATATGAAACACTTAGCAAGTTCGTACGGGAATGAAATTTGGTATGTAGGAAGACAGTAAAATTAAACTAACTCTGTGTTGTATGGCAACAGTATGAACGTCTTGTAATGCTGCTCCTTCAGGAGATGGACGAGATTGTCCTCTGTTTCTTGTGGATATTGGTCGAGCATTGCGACGTTTACTTTCCGAGGGTCGATGAATCCAGTATCGAAAACCCTCCGCCGTCGGGCCCTTTGAATCTCCATTCTACAACGATAAAAGAGAGTATATTATTTTCTATAGTCTACTTATATACAAGGACCTAATTAATTAAAGGAGACGTATAGTAAGAAATCTAACTGAACGATATACTTACAAAATCCAGCAACTCATAATAGAGACGTCGACGGCGTCCAGCTGGTATAGTTCGTAGATATGTGTGAAATTGATCCAGAGAATGTCATCTCCTTGCAAGAAGTCCGTGTCCCTGATCCTCGCTCCGATCATCTCTCTACCGGTGGCGCTCATCTCCATGTACAGCTGATGGAACTTGTACATTTGTGTGGGTAGGGACTGCAGTAGCTCAGGCTTGACAAGCGGTTTACCAAGTTCGTACATGTATTTCACTTCCGCCTTTTCGATTGGTGCGACTCCTAGCAATTGATCCGTAGTTAGACCGGTGTCAGTAATAAATTGTTCTATCGTCATTTCTGTACCGGTCACCAACGGCTCGATCTCCTGGTTTGGTTGCTCTCCAAGCTGAGGGACTGGTTTGGACTTTCCAGAAGATGCTTTCTTCAGCGTTCGCTCATAGTCCGATAGCTTGATGGCCTCCTTGACAGATGCAGACATACCCCTGAAGAAGTTCCTGACAATGGGGTCTATAGGAATCTTCTTTTCTGGACTTCGAGGCTTGAATTGTCTCTTGACTTCTGATGCAACGTAAGCGTCAAGCTCCTCTTGCGTGCAATCGTACCCCGGGTCCTTGTTCTTGGCGGCGTCAACTTTCGCCTTCTTCGTTGCCCTTGTGTGGGCAGGCGGTGCAGCTGGGGGGGCCCTTGACTTTGAAGGTGCCGGAAGAGGAGCTTGCGGGGGAGTAGGTGTAGGAGCACGAGGAGGAGTCGGTGCAGGATCCTGAGGAGGAGTCGATGCTGGAGCCTGAGGTGGAGACGGTGCTGGCGGAGCATGAGGAGGAGACGGTGCAGGATCATGAGGAGGAGATGGCGGAGCCGGAGGAGATGGTGCACGAGACGCCGCTTGTCGCCCAGGGAGGATGATGTACCGCCTGCGCCATAGAATAATGGCATGGCTTGTGTCTCGTAGATGCGTCTCACTGTCTCCTCCAGGGTAATCCAGCTCGAGGTCCTCGTACGCGCCTTCGACCAACTCAACTTCGACCTTCGAGTATCCAGCTGGAATCGGCCTGCAGTGGTAAGTACCTGAAGGGTCCGTTGGGATGGCCATGCCCGACGCCACCTTCATGTTGTGAGAGATTATTTATTAGTAATCAACATATATAAGCAGCAACTAGCGGAATGGCTAAATCTTACCTTTATTGATAAGTTCTTGAAAGGAATATGCAGCTCACATGGTGTCCGCTGAGTGATGTCATCAACGGGACAGGTCGATTCGTCCTGTGTTTGCATGGCGTCCATGCTCTGTGATCCTACCTGCCCCGTTGAGGCGCAGCTGCTACGGTTTCCTGACGGGCTTACCATTGCAGGAGGAATGGTCTGCTGGGGATCATGGGACCGATGTGCGGCCATGCGTTCATCAACCTTCCTTGCCACCTCCTCTTGCATGTTGAGTTCGTAGCTCGATACCCGGAACTCTAGGTCTGCAATCTTCGCCTCGGTATCTCTCTTGCTCCTCATCCGACTCCTGTACGTGTGGATGTCCTCCTTGAAACCAATCTTCCAAGGAATCACCCCTTTCCCTCGTGTTCGTCCTGGATGCTCTAGAGTCTGCAGGGCGAGTGTCAGCTCGTCCCTATCTCTGTCTGGTCGGAACGTGCCCTGAGAGGAGGCTTCCACTGCATCTGTTAGTCGTCGTGCAGCCTCTCGTATCTGATCGCCGAAGACCAGTGAGCCATCAGCTGGGTTGAGCGTTCCACCGTGAGCATAGTACCAGAACTTCGATCGTTCCGGCCAATTGGCTGTTGCCGGTTCGATACCCCTCTCAATCAAGCTAGCCTCCATCTCCTCCCACTTTGGCATCGCGACGCTATAGCCTCCTGACCCCAAGTGGTGATGGTACTTCTTCTTGGCGGCATTTTCTTTGTTTCTTTCCATCATCGCCTGCCCTTGTTCACCTGTCTTATAAGCAACGAACTCGTCCCAGTGATCCCTTAGCTTTGGGAATGTGTCGAAGTTCGGTGTCTGCCCCTTCAGTATATACTTCTGGTACAGATCTCCCTTGAAGCTCTGAAACTTTTCTGCCATTTTCTTCAGAGTCCACCTTTTCACTTTGTCCTCTGTACCCGCAGGAAGGGTGAATGTCTCGAGCATTGTGGTCCACAGCATCTCTTTCTCCGAATCTGGGACAAAGCTCTCATGATCTCCGCGTGCCCTTGTTCTTCGCCAGTACACCGTACTGACAGGCACGTTATCCCGCACAACCCAACCGCTGTGACGTACATAGTTCTTGGCGGCTTCGGCTGGGGCACTAGGACGTCCATCTTCTTGCACTTCCGTTATGATGTGCCGACCCTCAAGCTTCTTCGCTGCACCTCGTTGCCCGCGTGCCCTCTTCTGTCCAACGGAGGGTTGACTATCACTAGCCTCCTCCTCCTGGTTCCCCTCCACATCCCTTTCCACGTGCCCCTGCTGGTTCCCTTCCGCATCCCTCTCCACGTTTCCTTCCTCGTTCAAGTACTGGTTTGGATCCTCGTTCCCCTCTTCTTCATTCCAGTACTGGCTGCTTCCCTCCGCGATTGTATCGTACAATATCTGTTCCTCATCGCGGTCAGCCATCTGTTGATACAAGAAACATCTGCTAAGTCACGATACATTTATGTTTTAACAATCTAAGTCATGTATGCTAAGTGTAAATGTCGTACATTAGAACCCTACACAACCTTACGTGCTAAGTCTAATTACAAATCGTGATATAAGCTAAGTCTAGGTGACGTATATTATACAACCCTAGCTAGTAAATAATTATATACTAAGTCTAATTACAAATAAAATAATCTTATATTAAAACTCAAATAATATTACATGCTAAGACTAAAATAGTCATGTATATGCTAAGTGTTTCGTGCGTATATGCTAAGTCTAATTAAGACTACAATAGTCAATTGCTACTTGTCGCACCACTTTCATAGTCAATAATTACATACTAAGTGTAATTACAAATAAAGTAATCTTATATTAAAACTCAAATAATATTAGAACACTACACAATCTTATATGATAAGTCCAATTACAGGTCTAATAATCTTAATTAATTGCATTACAAATATAACAATCATTTATATTATTACGTCACTTGCCTGCTCCAATTCCTTCTAGGGCTAGCTCTTCCACTCTGGCTTGACGGACGACTCCGACAACACGTCTTTTCTGCAAGATACAAAAAGATGTATTAGGATAAATGCAAAGTAACATATATATATATATATATATATATATATATATATATATATATATATATATATATATATATATATATATATATATATATATATATATATATATATATATATATATATATATTGCATTTCACGTTAACGTTCGTTCACGTTCCCTAGCTCGTTCACGTTCGTTCGCTCGTTCTCATTATATTCACGTTCGTTCGCTTGTTCTCATTCACGTTCGTTCCCTCGTTCTCGCTTGTCTTCGATCGATCGTTCTCGTTCTCGCTCTCGTTCGTTCGATCGTTCTCGTTCTCGTTCACGTTCTCGCGGCAACGTACGTTGACGTGTTCGTTCTCGCTCTCGTTCGTTCGATCGTTCTCGCTCTCGTTCGTTAACGGCGGTGTGGCGGCATCGGGGCGGCGGTTGGCGCGGCGGCGTGGCGGCGGCGGCGGCGGCGTGGCGACGGCGGCGGCGGCGTGGCGTTGCGGGGCCGTGGCGGCGGCGGCGTGGCGTGGCGTGGCGGCGGCGGCGGCATTGCGCGCGCGGCGGCGGTGGCGTGGCGACGGCGGCGGCGGCGTGGCGTTGCGGGGCAGTGGCGGCGGCGGCGTGGCGTGGCGGCGGCGGCATTGCGCGCGCGGCGGCGAAGGCAGCGGCGGCGTGGCGACGGCGGCGGCGGCGTGGCGACGGCGGCGGCGGCGTGGCGTTTGCATGCGGCGGCGGCGAAGGCGGCGGCGTGGCGCGTCGTCGTCGTGGCGCGTCGTCGTCATGGCGTGGCGTCTCGTGGCGGGCGGCGCGACGGAGAGAGATCGATATCGGAGAGATCGAGATGCATGAAGGGAGATCTGGCGGCGGCGGCTCTCACCCCAGAGATGCGGCGGCAGCGGAGGAGGCGGAGGCGGCGGCGAGGACGTAGCTCGAGACGACGGCGAGATACGGCGGCGTCGGCGCGGGGATTTGCCCTAGGCAGTGGCGGCGAAGGAGAGAGGCCGAGAGAGATCGATCGGCCTAAACCGTCTAAGTGTTGGTGAAGAAGACGAGGGCGCACCGGGAATATATATACCCCCGGATCTTTACTCCCGGTTGTTGAGAACAACCGGGACTAAAGATATCTTTAGTCCCGGTTGTTGAGAACAACCGGGAGTAAAGAAAAGATCTTTACTCTCGGTTGTTGAGAACAACCGGGACCAAAGATATCTTTAGTCCCGGTTGTTCTCAACAACCGGGAGTAAAGATCTTTTCCCGCTATTTCGAAATTCTTTTTAAACCCGGTTAGGGTTAAGAACCGGGACTAAAGTGGCTCTATTGGGAAAATGTGGCTCTATTCCAGCCACTGCCCCTTCACGCCAGCCATCCCTATCCATTTCCTCACGTCGTCTCTCTCTCGCTACTCACAACCCCGCGCCCTCGCCGCCGTCCTGCGTTAGCCCCCACCGCAGCTACGCGCTAGCTAGTCCTCTGCCCGCTGCTTGGTTCGCCGGTGTCGTGCAAGCCGACGCCGCTCGCGCAAGCCTCACGAATCGCGCATCAGCAATGGCGGGTGGAAATCCTCACGATTTCTTCTCCCAGTCGTTCAATGAAGCTCCAACGGGCCACATGGACGGCTCCGACTACGGCTTCTCGCAGGGGTCTTCAGGATATGGTGGATATGGCACCGGCATCCATTTTAAGGGAGGGGGATCGGGGGGCCTCGATCTGAACTCCTAGGCCGACGCCTTCCCCGATTTCGCCTCCTACCAACAGATCCTTGAACCGGGTAGCCTTGTGTTACCTCCGATTCGGGCAGGGAGCAGATCCACAGTCCCCCCGTCACGTCCTCCTCCAGCGGCGGGAGGGGGACGTGGCAGCAGTCGTGGAGGGAGAGGAGGAGGACGAGGCCGTGGCAGGTCGTTGACCAATGGCGCTGGATTTGGCAGGGGAATGCGAGGATTTGTTCCTCCTGGCTCATCGTCTGGTCAAGGAGGCGTCCGAGGTCATGGGGCATCCATGTCGCACAGCGGGCCACCCGCCTTCAACTTTGGAGTCTTCGGAGGAGGACGGCGAGCCGGTGCCTCGTCGTCCCAAGGGACAAATGTGTCCGAGGACGACGGCAACGAAGAAGACGAAGAGGACTTTGGTCCTGATGGTCAGCACATGGTAAACCCCCCATGGTTACTTTCTGTTATGTCTCTTTTGTGCTATTGCGAAATATGCCAATTGTTGCTCATGATATTGATACTGCTATGCATGTCGTGATCTAAGCATTTGTATTACAGTATATGTTGTTCATTGGTTAATTTAGGGTTAAATCATGTTTTTCTTTCCTAGAATACGTATGACAAGGCAAATTGGACAGAAGAAAAAACTTACACATTGTGTGAAATAGCATGTGAGGAAATAAGGGATGGGCATTGTCCTAATGGAGCATGGACAACTAGAGGGTACCAGAATTTGAAGGCCAAATATTTCCAAAGGGCTAACCTAAGGCATTCAACCAAACAGATAAAGAATAGATTCACCCATCTAAAGAATTATTACAGTGCTTGGGTGTGGCTGAACCAACAAACTGGAGCTGGTAGAAGTGCTAGTGGAGAAATAATTGCATCAAATGCTTGGTGGGAAAAAAAATTAAGGTATGCAGTTGTCAAAAATATAGCTAGTTTACATGATTTTAGAGTTTTCTGTGATATTGATTTAGTGTCAATACAGGAGAAGGGGGACGCCAAGAAATTTCGCCATGGCAACCCTGAGTACTTAGATTTTCTTATAGAGATATTTCAAGGAGTTGCAGTTGATGGTTCCACAGCATACATCCCTGGTTTTGAAGATGAAGATGAAGAGGAAGGAGAAGAAGAAGCAGGGGATGCAGGGGAGGCAGCTAGAGGGGAAAGAGCTGTAGGGGATGGTTATGAGAACAGCCCCATGAGCAATAACAGCAGGAAGAGAGGGAGTAGCAGCTATGATGTGTCCACAGCTTCTAGTCCTGGGAAAAAAAGCAAGAGCCCAGTGGTGAAGCTCATGAAGGGGCTGCTCAATTCTTTCAACTCTGATTGTGATAAGTCAAATACCCTAATTACTGAACTTGTTAACAGCAAGAAGTTAAAGGAGCAGAAGAAAGAAGAAATTGCTGAGTCATTGACAAACTGTCAGAGGTTGGCAGTAGAGTGTGGTGCAGCAGAAGACAGTGTGGAATACTTTTGTGCCACACAGTTGTTTGCTTCCAAACATAACAGAGTTATGTTTAAGAACATTAGCACTAAAGAAGCAAGATTTATGTGGCTGAGGAGATGGTGCCAGCAGAAGAATTTGTATTAGATGATCCCTTTCTTTAGCTGCATATCATGGGTCTGGTCTGCATTAGTTGTGTCTTAGCTGCATTAGTTATGATCTACTTTTGTGTTGAACTATCAACTTGTTTGATGTGATGTGACGTAATGAACATGTGATGTGTGGACCTATTTAAACCTTCCCTTCTTTTCTTCTTGAAGTTTGTTCATATTATATTTATGATGTGCTTTCTTTCTATGCATATGTCACACCTGCAGGATGGTGAAGGCAGTGGTGATGAAGATACCTCTGATGAAGATAGCAGTGATGATGAGATTGATCTTATCATTTATATTTTGAAGAAAAGAGAAATGGACAGGAGAAGAGCATGTATGCTTGCCGCCATGATTGGTACGTATTACTTGGAACTTTACTCTAATAAGGCTCCAAGAAGGGTAGCACCTGAGTCTGGACATGATTGGGTTATGAGAACATTAGCTAATAGAACTGCTTGTTACAACATGTTTAGGATGCACAGGCCAGTTTTTGAGAGGTTACATTCTGTGCTTGTGGAATCATATGAGTTGAAGTCCACAAACAACATGGATTCCATGGAGTGTTTGGGTCTTTTTTTATGGATAGTAGGTGCTCCCCAATCAGTTAGGCAAGCCCAAGACAGATTTGTTAGGTCTCTTAAAACAGTACATAGTAACTTCAAAGCAGTTTTGACCACTCTACTGAAACTTGCACAAGATATCATTAGGCCAAAAGATCCCTTATTCACAATAGTCCATAAGAAATTGCTTTCTCCTCAGTACACACCATATTTGGATAATTGCATTGGAGCAATAGATGGTACTCACATCCAAGTTGTGGTGCCAAATTCAGCTGCTGTTCAACATAGGAATAGACATAAGGAGAATAGTCAGAATGTTATGTGTGTCTGTGACTTCGATATGAGATTTACTTTCGTGCTTGCTGGGTGGCCTGGTTCGGTTCATGACATGAGGGTATTCAATGATGCACAAACTAGATTTAGTGCCAAGTTTCCAAAGCCACCTCCAGGAAAGTTTTATCTCGTAGACTCGGGATACCCAAATAGGCCGGGTTATCTAGCACCATACAAGGGTATAACATATCATTTCCAAGAGTACAACGAAAGCACATTGCCAAGGGGAAAAAGGGAGCACTTTAATTACTGCCATTCTTCGTGTCGGAATGTCATTGAGAGGTCATTTGGGGTCTTGAAGAACAAGTGGAGGATTTTGTTTAGTTTACCAAGCTACTCGCAGGAAAAGCAAAGCAGAATTATCCATGCATGCATAGCACTTCATAATTTCATTAGAGACAGTCAAATGGCTGATACAGAGTTCGACAATTGTGACCATGATGAAAATTATGATCCATTGGGTGGAACCTCTTCTCCATCTAGCGAACCAACAAACGAATTGGACTCGCGTGTCATGAACCAATTTCGGGACTGGATTGCCGATGGATTGTGGTATTTGAAAGGAATGTAATGAATGGTTCAATTTTTCTTGTGAATTGTATTTGGTTTAACTTGTCAATTGAACCATTGAGAGGTCATTTGTAACATTGAAACTTCTGTGATGTATTTCAACAACTTGAGATGTATATGAGCTTCTTTGAATTTCTGTGATTGGGCTGTGATATTGATGATGAAATTGAGCGTCTCGTGGCGGCGAAGGAGAGAGGCCGAGAGAGATCGATCGGCCGAAAACGTCTAAGTGCTGGTGAAGAAGACGAGGGCGCACCGGGAATATATATACCCCGGATCTTTACTCCCGGTTGTTCTCAACAACCGGGACTAAAGATATCATTAGTCCCGGTTGTTTAGAACAACCGGGAGTAAAGAAAAGATCTTTACTCTCGGTTGTTGAGAACAACCGGGACTAAAGATTATAGCACTGCATATGATTTTCGCTTACATATGTGTTTATAAAATAGAAGTTAATGCATTAACATTATTTAAAGTACAAAGATTAATGACAATTACTTCGAAAAATTATTTTTGTCTGTAATAAATTAAGTGGATAAATCGTAATAAGCAAATATATGACTTATAATTAATAAAAATTCCAATATATATATATACTTAGCATATATATGAATGATATTATTATGTTGGTAAAAACTCTAATTAAGATATGTATGTACATACTGCATGATTTAAAATTAATAAAAATTGTAATCATCATATATACTTAGCGTAGGAATTATATTATATTAAATGATAAAAACTCTAATTAACATATGTAAATGCTACATGCATGATTTAAACCTTTTAAAAATTCGAATAGTCATATATATAAGTAGCATATGAAAGATAGTAAATTAAATTGTGAAAAACTCTAATATATGAATGATAGTTTTAAAAATATATTAAATTTAATACTTTTAAAAATTCTCCAGTCAATTATAATTAGCATATGAATGATAGTAAATTAAATGTTAAAAAACTCTAATTAACATATGAAATTGCCACTTGCGTGATTTAAAACTTTTAAAAATCCTCTAGTCAATTATAATTAGCATATGAATGCTAGTAAATTAAATGTTAAAAACTCTAATTAACATACATATGAAATTGCCACCTATGTGAGTTAAAACTTTTAAAAATTGTAAGTATCACATATAACTAGTATAGACATGATGGATAATCAATACATCCAAAATAGTTTACATCGTGTACACAATAATTACGGCATTACATCGGCGGTGACGGTTGACCGCACGTACTTTCTCCTCACTATTGTTCCCTCCTTGTGATTGCTGCGTGAGTAAGGGGTGTCTTCATTTGATAGGAGGATGCTAGGGTCAATCGTCACCGTGAAAGGGGGTTGCCCATCCAACTGATCGTAATCCTCGTCAGTCTTGTCCTCAACTCCGACGATTTTTCTTTTGCCTGGGAGAACCACTTGACGCTTAGGCTCATCAGGCCCTCTGCCCTTCTTTCCTTTGCTAGACATGTCCTTCACGAAAAAGACTTGCGTTACATCATTGGCAAGGACAAAAGGTTCGTCCGAGTATCCAACCTTGTTAAGGTCAACAGTTGTCATCCCACTGTCATCAATCATTACGCCTCCACCAGTCAACCTAACCCATTGGCACCGGAACAGAGGAACCTTGAGAGGACCATAGTCAAGTTCCCATATGTCCTCGATGGCACCGTAATACGTGGCAGTTGTTCCATCGTGTCCCATGGCATCGACACGAACAGCGCTGTTTTGGTTCGTGCTCTTCATGTCTTGGGCTCTCGTGTAGAATGTGTACCCATTGATCTCATATCCCTGGAATGTCGCGATCGACCCAGACGGTCCCCTCGCCAGGAAGGCAAGTTGTTGGTTGATCGACTCGTTACCCATGAGATGTTGTCGTAGCCACGCGGGGAAAGTATCAATGTGATGCCGTGTAATCCATGCATCGGACTTACCGATGTTCCTGGCGCGAACTAGAGCCAAGTGCTCCTCGATGTAAGGAGCTACCAATGAAGAGTGTTGCAGAACAGTGAAATGGGCTTTACGGAATAAATTGTTGTCTACCGTCATTATTGCTTTCCTTCCGAGAGTTCCCTTTCCCCGTAGTCTCCCTTCATGGCGTGATTCAGGTACCCCGATTGGGCGAAGGTCTTCGATAAATTCTACGCAAAATTCGATGACCTCCTCTGTTCCATAACCCTTGGCGATGCTTGCCTCTGGACGAGCACGGTTACGAACATACTTCTTCAGAACGCCCATGTACCTCTCGAAAGGAAACATGTTGTGTAGGTACATAGGCCCGAGAATACGGATCTCTTTCACAAGGTGACAAAGCAGATGCGTCATTATATTGAAAAATGAAGGTGGAAATATCAACTCAAAACTGACGAGACATTGCACCACTTCATTCTGAAGGGCTTCTAATCTATCCGGATCGATGACCTTCTGCGAAATTGCGTTCATGAATGCACATAGCTTTGTTATTGTTGCCCGGACATTATCTGGAAGGATACCCCTTATTACAACTGGTAGCAGTTGTGTCATCAACACGTGACAGTCATGAGACTTTAGGTTTGTGAACTTCTTCTCCTTCGTGCTTATTATTCGCTTGATATTCGTGGAGTATCCAGACGGTACCTTTATGCTCTCCAAGCATTCAAACATACTTTCCTTCTCTGCCTTGCTAAGAGTGTAGCTGGCTGGACTCAAGTAATGGCTTCCTTTCTCCTTTGGTTCCGGGTGAAGGTCGCCGCGTTGTTCCATATGCTTCAGATCATTACGTGCTTCCAGTGTATCTTTCGACTTTCCGTATACACCTAGGAAGCCAAGAAGGTTTACGCAAAGGTTCTTAGTGAGGTGCATCACGTCGATTGCGTGGCGTACGTCCAAGAATTCCCAATATGGTAACTCCCAAAATATAGAGTTCTTTTTCCACATCGCCGCGTGACCATCTTCGCTCTCTATATGCTGGCTTCCAGGCCCCTTTCCGAATACTACTTTAAGATCTTTAACCATAGCAAACACTGTTTTCCCGCTGCGATGTTTAGGCTTCGTACGGTGGTCGGCCTTATGTTCGAAGTGCTTGCCTTTCTTCCGTACCGGGTGGTTTGCTGCAAGGAATCGACGATGACCCATGTATACAACCTTCCTACAGTGCTTAAGATACGTACTTTTTGTTTCATCCATACAGTGAGTGCAAGCCTTGTACCCCTTGTTGGACTGTCCGGATAGGTTGCTAAGTGCAGGCCAATCGTTGATGGTTACGAACAGCAGCGCTCGTAGGTTAAACTCCTCCTGTTTGTCCTCGTCCCACACGGGGACACCTTCCTTCTTCCACAACTGTTTAAGATCTTCGACCAGTGGTCTTAGGTACACGTCGATGTCGTTACCAGGTTGCTTGGGGCCTTGAATAATAATCGGCATCATTATGTACTTCCTCTTCATGCATAGCCAGGGGGGAGGTTGTAGATACACATCGTAACGGGCCAAGTGCTATGGCCGCTGCTCATCTCTCCAAAAGGATTCATGCCATCCGTACTCAAACCAAACCGTATGTTTCGTGCGTCCTTTCCAAATTCTTTAAATTTTCTGTCGATGTTTCGCCACTGCGAACCATCGGCGGGGTGTCTCAGCATCCCGTCCTGTTGACGCTCTTCAGCGTGCCATCGCAACATTCTAGCATTCCCCTTGTTCCTGAACAAACGCCTTAGCCATGGTATTATAGGGAAATACCACATCACCTTAGCAGGAATTCTCTTCTTTGTTAGCTGCCCGTCAACTTCTCCTGGATCGTCCCGTCTAATCTTGTATCGTAGTGCTTTACAAACAGGGCATGCTTCTAGGTTCTCATACTCCTCACCGCGATATAGGATATAATCGTTCGGACATGTGTGAATCTTATGAACTTCCAGTCCTAACGGGCAGACTATCTTCTTAGCCTCGTACGTTGTCTCGGGCAATTTGTTTCCCCCCGGAAGAATGTTCTTGACGAGTTTCAATAAATCGCCAAATGCCTTGTCACTAACCCCATTTTTTGCCTTCCATTGCAACAACTCCAGAGTGGTATCCAACTTTTTGTGCCCCTGCTCGCAACCTGGATACAACGAAGTTCTGTGGTCCTCCAACATCTTGTCCAATTTATGGGCCTCCTTTTCACTTTCGCAGTCCTCCCTGGCGTCCTGCAACATCTGACCAAGATCATCCGCAACGTCGTTACCATCAGCAGCTATTTCCTCCTCGCCCGTTTGATTTCCTTCAAATCCAACATACTGAGCAAAGTCCGGAATATTGTCGTCTTCCACTTCATCTTCTTCCATTTCAACACCTTGCTCTCCGTGGGATGTCCAACAATTATAGCTTGGCATGAACCCCGACTCAAACAAGTGGAAATGAATAGTCCTGGATGCAGAATACTCCTTCTGATTCTTACACTTATTGCATGGACAACAAATAAAACCCCTTTGCCTGTTAGCTTCGGCCACTCTCAAAAAATAGTGCACGCCGTCAATAAACTCTTTGGACCGCCGGTCAGCGTACATCCATTGCCGATCCATCTACATGAGTCAAAAAAAACCGTACACAAATAATTATTCTTACAATAATGACAGTCATACAATAATTATAAGATATCTTTATTCATACAAAAATCATAAAATATTACACCAAATAATTCTTAAAAACTATTTGTAAAGTTTTAAACTATTTTTAATGTGTTTTACTTCTTTTAATTTTCATTTTAGTTTGTTTTCTATTATTTAAGATTAACTTTCACTAGAGTTTTCCTTCTCAACTATTTTATAAAACCTTGTTTAGCAAATGAACTAAATTTCTATATATTCTTTCTTCCCCACACACATTTTCTCTCTCATCAACTTACAACTAAATTTTGGAGACAAAAAAGTGTGCAAAACATAGGTGCAAATGTAGTATGACAAAAAAAAACATTGGAGGATGAAGTTGTAAACCTTTTAGGCACCTCCGATTTGTATGTAATCACCAAAATAAATTCAATAGAAATTTTGGCATGACCTCCCCTCTTTTTTGAAGAAATTTTGAAGCTTGCTCGGGCAGCTGGAGGAGGAAGAAGACATATATATAGGGGTGGGACTTTAGTCCCGGTTGGTAGCACCAACCGGGGCTAAAGATCACCGGGATCTTTAGTTCCGGTTGGTATTACCAACCGGGACTAAAGTTACGATCTTTAGTCCCGGTTGGTGTTACCAACCGGGACTAAAGATCCCAGGGGGCCTGACAGGCCCTGACAGCATTCGAACCGGGACTAAAGATGATCTTTAGTCCCGGTTGGTAACACAAACCGGGACTAAAGATCAAATATGCCCGTTACCCTTTTGAACCGGGACTAAAGATCATCTTTAGCCCCGGTTTTTATTGCAACCGGGACTATTGTGGAAATCGGCCGACCGACGAAAGATGGTTTCTCCACCAGTGTTAATAGCCCAGAGGATCCAAACAGGGCCTATGTGATAGGGACCTGTTCCAAACAGCCCCATAATATATAAGGCCTCCATCGGTTGGCTTTTTTTCTAATAAGCCAAAACAGCTTATTAGGGAATAAAAATAAATTCGTAGGTAAAACTTTTATATATGTGTTTTTTTACCTTAAAATCTAATGCTGAAAAAAAACTACGTTGAAAATATCTCAAAACCAATCTTAAAATTAAGTTTGAAAATTTAAAATTTGGCTTATTTTTTGGCTCATTTGGCCATCCGATGGGAGCGATAGCCTCTTTCCTTTGATGTCCTGTGCCAAAAACATATACTACATGCAAGATGCATATATGGGTGATCGGATTGTTTTTGGTGGTCACATTGCATGGTGCCCTTAGCAATTTGTTTTCGAACACTGTTTGACTAACAGATGAGACAACGCCTTCAAAGAATGCCCACTTGGATATATATCAATATATGCATGCATGAACGTACGACGATCTCTTTCCTAACTACGTGCCAGCATGCAATGCATGCATGCCGTTAATTTAGCTGTGTCCCTAGCTAGGATCGTATTACATGCAAATTAACCATCCAATATAATAGGAGTATAATTAACACAAGTTCAGCTGCATGAGCTATTTGTCCATTAATTTATTTTATGCTATATTTTAAATAATGAAAAAAAAATTAAAATCATATGAAAATAGTTTTAAATATGAATCTAATAATATCAATTAGAGTAAATTGCACTTTGCAGCAACTTGAAAAATATACTTTACTTTACACTGGGATATATAAAAAATAAGTTTCACTTTGCACTAGCTAGGTTGCATATAATTGAAGGAAAATCCTGTAAATTATGAGTAAAACATATGAAACTTCTTGAATTTAGACCATATTTCACAACATTTTTTTCATTGTTCATATTATATATGAAATTTCACTATTTTTTAATAGATTTGAGAGTAAATTTCATTTTGGGTCCCCTTTTATTATCGGTATTTCACTTTGGGTCACCCTTCAACTAATATTTTCACATTGGACCAGGTAATATTACATTTGTTTCACTTTGGACCACCCTGACTCTCCTCTCAAGCATATGAACGACCTCGAGTAAGCCAGCTCATATTTGTCAATAAACCTCCTTAACTGTATTTAGATCGTTTCTTTAACATATGACAAATTGAATGTAGATGAATAAGAGAGTTGAGGGTAGTCCAAAGTAACACAATTGTAAATTTACCCGGTCCAAATTAAAAACATTAGTTGAAAAGTGGTTCAAAACGAAATGCCCGTAATAAAAGGTGGCCCAGAGTAAAATTTACTCAAAAATATACATACAACTATTTAGATGATACAACAATGAAGGAATGTTTTCTTCTCGAACACACCGGTACTAGGACGAAAGAAGGCTGGCTGGCTGGCCACGTGGCTGAAATATATATCTACATGCATATTGTGGCCTGGCCTGGCCCGGTGGTCCATGCATGGTGTACTCGGGCGATCCCTTGCATGATTAACCGTGGAATTTGTGCCCCTCTCCCCCTAATCACGTACTCCCTCCGTTTCAAAATATTTGACACCGTTGACTTTTTAGCACATGTTTGACCGTTCGTCTTATTTAAAAACTTTTGTGAAATATGTAAAATTATATGCCTACATAAAAATATATTTAACAATGAATCAAATGATAGGAAAAAAATTAATAACTATTTAAATTTTTTAAATAAGACGAACGGTCAAACATGTGCTAAAAAGTCAACGGCGTCAAATATTTTGAAACGGAGGCAGTACTCCATATATATTTGGACTAGTACGTAGTTGGAGTACGTAACAGCTGCATGCATGCATGCATGACCGACCTAAATTAAATGCAAGTCTTTAATTATGTCGCTACACGTGCTTAGCTGGCCATGCAGCAACTTAAAGCTTACTAGTACTCCCTCCATCTACTTTTAATAGTTATATTTCCAAATCTGAAAAATCTATTTTTGATAGGCATATTTCAATCCAATAACCTATCATCTTAATGTCTTTCTGGAATTTAATGCGTGATTCTCTATTCCTCCACACAAGATTGGCTACATGGGCATCGAGAAATGTAAATATTAATGAATCGCTTGTTCACGAGGATGACTAGTAGCATGTTTAAATGGATGATAAGTAGAATCACTTATCGTTGGTCTGTGTGCAAAAATGAAATATGATTATCAAAAGTAGATGGAGGGAGTAGTATTAACCATCCATGCATGCAAATTAAGCCACAATAAGCTTGCTACTCCCTTTTGTTTCATATCATAAGGCGCCTGATTTTTTCCCTAAATTATCAAATCAGTTCCAATAAATCTAGCATTGAATATATTTTGATTTATGTTTATTTTGTGTTAAAAATACTACTATATTTTCTATAAATTTGATCAAACTTAAAAAAATGACTAGTAAAATTCGTTTGACAATAATATATATCCCGTGTTAACATAGCTCTACCCGCACAAAAAGTAATGTTAATACATGGCGCTTTCCCTTAAAATTAGCTAATGCTCCCTCCATCCGAGTTTGATAATCACCTAAACAAAGAACACATGAGGTCAAGGATAAATAAAACATTCATTATTCTGAAATTAATCCTCATCGGTCAATGTGATCTATTGCTTCATGTCCTGTTAATTGCGTCACATATAGCGTTACACCAATAGAAAATAATCTCGATTAATTGCATGCAGCTCATTCAACGATATTCATTTACTCTTTGCATGAACAAATGAAAAGATACTTGTTACGTAGTAGATGATCATTTTATGAAGACCTTAGAAATTAGGTGATATCAAATTAGGATAAAGGAGCCGAGGTAATAATAAGCATAGTAATATGTACTGTGTGCCACTAACTAGCAACAATGATAAACTGTAGTAGCAAACATTAAAGGAATGAATATTTGGAATTGAAAGTGGTGAAGTGCGAATCATGTAGCAATTAATTAATTCGTGTAATGTAAATACATGCATACAGCATACATCGACTAGCCCTCCCTATTTCAAAATATAATACTTATGATATTTTATTAGGATAAACTTTTAACCAATAATTACCAAACAAATATACATGGGAAATTACTTTTGAATACAAATCTAATAATATCGATTTTGCATTAAAAAATAGTATGCGTGCCTTGTAACACTAATAAAAAAAAATCTTTCCATACGGTAAAAAGTGGTTTTCGCATCTGGCCAGGCCAACTGCCTCCCACGAGGTGTCTGGGAAGATCTTGATTTTTCACATATGGATGTCCTGACCGCACACAGAAATCGGTTTTTTCAGTTGGGCCTCATAAGGAGACCGCTTGCGAAAACATGATTTTCACAAGCAGTCAAGTTACACTCCTGATTTCTATGACTTTTACAAAATAAAATAATGCAGAAACCCTAACTTGATCCTCGCCGCTGGATCCACGCTTGGCGAGCTCCCAACATCGGATCCCTCTCTGATGAAGCTCGACGCCACCGCTCATCCGTGTCGTGGTTGTCGATCCGCTGCCTCGCCCACTACCACATCTGCACCTCTTGAGGCCCATCGTTGTTGTTGTTGTAGGGATAGGGGTGGAGAGGTGGTGAGATCCGCACAGGAGGGGGAGAGGCTGTCGGATCCACCCCTCCCGTCGCCGCCACCGCCAAATCCGCGCGCATGAGGGGAAGAGACCGTTGGATCCGCCCCTCCCATCGTTGCCACCGACAGATCCGCACGTGTAAGGGGTGAAGAGGCGATGGGATTCGCGTGGGAGGGGGAGAGGCTGATGGATTCGCCCCTCCCGTCGCTGCCACCGGTGGATCCGCGCAGTCCGAGGATGCCCCCACCGCCGATCAAAAGTCACCGCCACTCCCACCGTCGTCGTTGCCAGCTCGAGCCCGAGAAGGCCGGGCGAGAGTGGAAGGGTGGAGGAAAATGAGTGGAGAAAAATGACAGCAGAGAGAGGGGAAGCGAAGGAAAAGGAGGAGTGGAGAGAGAGGAGAGAAAAAGGCAAAAGCACGTGCTCAGCACGTACCACAAGCGGAGAAGAGAAACCCCAGCTTGCAAAAATCCATTTTTTCAACCGGACATCTTATAATGTATGTTTGCGAAAGTGGGATTTTACAAGCAAATCTTAACCGAAATTCATCAAAATATGTTTTTATACGAGCATTAATTTAGCCAGACCGTCTATGGTTAAATAAGGGAAGCGTAAAAATCATTTTTTACAGTGTGAAAGCTGAAGGAACTAGCATAGCTATAGCCTCGCCCGCTGGGTCTATAGTTCTATACTTAAGGGCCTGTTTGATACAGTTCCAGCTCTAACTCCACCCCTCCTGGAGCTGGAGCTCAGCCAAACAGTTTCAGCTCCACTAAAACTGGGAGTGGAGTTGGGTGGAGCTCTCTCACAAAATGTACTAGAGCTGTGGAGCTGGGTTTAGGCAGCTCCACAACTCCACTCCAGACTCAACTCCTCGAGTTATATTTAGAAGTTGGAGCTGTACCTAACAGGCCTTACTTGCGTGTTTACGTATCAATGTACTTGCACACCGAGGTCTATAATTTTATATACTCTTTTCGTATAAAAAAACTTAATATAAGAGGGAACATGATCACTTCTACAACAATGAAGTACATATGATTATACAGATTATTATAATGAGATAAATCATATTATTTTTTAGATTAAGTTTTTTTAAACAGATAGAGTAGTTTCTACTTGTGTCCACATCAATAGTTCTATGTACTGCGCGCTTACGTGTATGCCTTGGTTTGTGCCCTACTCCTACTCCGGAATATCATCTTGATAGTTTTTCGAGACTTGTAGAGTAGGAGTATTCACATACTACTAGGCTTTTCAGTAGAGGAATAATAACACCTCCTCTCTGTGGCCGGGGTCACTGTTGCAGAGTATAGTCGATCGCATCACTGCACGTTGTTCGACGTCATGTGCAGCTAGCGTGGATGTCCTTCATAATTTTGCGATACACGGTACAGTACAAAGTAGGAGTACTAGCGTTGAGCTTCGCGTGTAGGGTATGGATTAATTTTGAGATTATGGCCCGGTTTAGATCTCACCCTAAAAGTTTTCATTATGTCGAACATTTGAACACTTGCATAAAGTATTAAATATAGACTAAAAAATAAGATTGCGATTAATTTGCAAGATAAATCTTTTAAGCCCAATTACTTCTTGATTTGATAATACGGTGTTATAGTAAATATTTGCTAATAACATATTAATTAGGCTTAATAAATTCGTCTCGCGGTTTACTGACGGATTTTGTAATTAGTTTTTTTATTAGTGCCCGAACACCCTATACGACACCCTATATAATACCATGCATCTAAACACCCCCATAGTCATCGTGATCATGATTAAGATGGGCTATATACCCATTTAAACGGACACGTGATTTTTTTTTTTTGAGGGAACCTTATTTAAGAACTAGTAGTAGTATAGTTCACGGAGGTTCGAACTGAATTCGAAACTACAGATAGCTCTCTGATTCATTTATTCGAAACTATAGGTACGTTTTCCCTCCATTGCAAAATACTTCCTCTGTCCCACAAAATAGCAATTCCTAGAAGCCTAGGCTAAACTAATACATGCATCCAAAGACCAAAACTCCCTCACAAAGTACAATCATCAATTCTCAAACAATATATGGCGGATGGGAGAGTCCTAGTAATAGAGAAAGAGGACACGGTCTTTATCGACAACTCTTGCAAATTACTTGATTGCTTCTCTTTTTTTAGCAGAACTCGATTTTTACCGGGACAACTTCTCCGTCCTAGAAATAGGTTTTTTGACAGAGAGAGAGTATGTTCATTTTTCACTCATACCATTCCCATACATACCAATACAAACCCTGAAAGACTATAATACTTTCAGTTTATCAAATCCTGATATCATTATTTATTTTGATATCATTATTTATGTACTCCCAATACATTTATATCTTACTTTCACAAACTCTGATGTAATGATTATTTACAAAATAAAATATATTGTAAGAAATGGGAGAGGCTAAAAAACAACCTAGCTACTTATACGGGATGGAGAGGGAGTACGTGGCATGTTTGTTTTTCTTCATTATCAAATATTGTGATAAAACTTATCAAACTTCTTCGAAATTGAATTAATTTGTCAAAAGGCACATATGAATATCTGCAGAAAATATTTTGAGTTATGTGTTTTAAGTTATTTTTTTAAAAAAAATTGTTACATTACATTCAAAAAAAAGTGTGGTCTTCGTTGGTAACCACCGTAAGAAGTGTGGTCTTCGTTGGTAACCATCGTAAGATTGTGAATTTGTTTGATGATACTGATAATTTGCTATATGACACGATATGGTCATTAAAATATTATTTTCATTAGAGGTGGAGAGAGAATTTAACCCCCAAAAAAAAAAAACTTTGGTGGCATGCCTTCTTCGCCATGGTGATTGAGGGTGATTGGGCGGGGGTGCATGGGAGGAGGGATTTGCAGATTGGGCTGGCATCACAGGTCACAGACGGCTGGCGCTGGAGGCAAGCGGCTCTAGGAAGCTAGCAACTCGATCAGTTGTTGCCCAGGACGGTGAGGCAACCCGGGCTGGCGATCGATGTCCAGCTCTGGGAAGCGGCTCGGCTACAGTACTAGTCACCGGCGTAGTCGTTGCCGATATGAGTGAATGTCCAGTTGTTAACATAGTTTATGTCTCGTTAATTGAGTGAATATTGTGTTTTAAATTTTTAATACGTCCGATATCCTGCATCAAATTAAAGTTTTCTCGGCAAATTCACGTTTTTTTGTGATGTCTAGCACCAAAAATCATCCTGTTGAGGGTGTTGTAGCAAATTTTATCTTTTTTTCATACATGCAATTTCATAAATTTTTATAAACTGTAATTTTTTTAATGTTTAGGAAGGAGTAGTCTCTTTGTGTTTTCCTTTCAAGAGTAAACTGCACAGACAGTCCCTAAACTTGTGATGGTGTATCACATAGGTCCCTAAACTCTCAAAATGTATTTTTTGTGTTCCCGAACTTGTCTAGGGTGTCGTATAGGTCCAAACAAGCGCTAATCCGACCCATGTGTTGACTTGACATGTCACAATGGTTTCTACATGTTGGTGGGACCCACATGTCAATCACATAAAAAAATTGAAGGATAAAGGAGACAAAAATGTTTTTTTTTAATTTTGAAAAAAAAAGAGAGGAGAGAGAGAGATGAGAAAAAGATGTTTTTAAATTTTTATTCTATGTGTGTTTGATAAGTGGGTCCCACTAACACGTAGGTGCCACTATGATATTGTCATGTCAGTGTACAAACCTACATGACAGTCAAGATAAGTTTGGAGACAAGAAGAAAAGAATTTTAAGAGTTTAGGGATATAGATGATATACTACGCATGTGCACTTCACTCGTTTTGCAATGTTGCAATTGATTTTCCTTTTTATGTTTCACGTGCTGGGGTCTTGGTGGTGTTGCAACAAGTATTGTTGACTGTTGCATCTGTTAGAAATATGCATATGCATGTTTCATCGAGTGAGGAACTATTTGAAACAGCTAGCGGGGTTTGAAATTTCGTTTCAAAATTTCCGAAATTTCAGTAATCTCATATATGGCCCGAAATTTTCGGTTTTTTGCAAATCTTTATGAATTTGGTCAAATTTTATTCAAATTCATTCAAAATCAGTCAAAATGTTAAATAATTTCGGCCAAAAAAAAAAAGAAATTCCCGAAATTTCTGTGCCCCCGGCAGAAATAGCAATTTCGAAATTTAAAACTGTGAGCTAGCCAAGGAAATTAATTAAGCACAAACAGCGCAGCTTAGCGAAGTGAGTGAGTGAAGGAGTGCGCGCATCGCTTCGCCTGGAGAGACCACCTTCTTCTCCAATCCCCAGTTTTCTCCCCTTGCTGCTTTTGCCCGCCCCCCTCTCCCCCCCAAAAAAAACCAAAAAAAAAAAAAGAAGAAGAAGAAGAAGAAGAAGAAAGGAAGAAGAAAACCTAGCTAGTGTGAATCGCGAGCACTTACCGATGCTTCGAAGGGCGACGGCTGCGGTGGCCGGCCGCCGTCTACGACCGGCGGTGGGCCTCTCGCCGTCGGCCCCGGCGAGAATGGTGATGGGTTGCACCCACCAGCAGCTCGCCGACCCATGGGCATGGGCAGCCCGCGAGGAAGGTGGCCGTGTCGCCGGCAGCTCCCTGCCACGGCGGCCGACCCCTACCACCGCCATCGGCCGGGTCGCCGCCGGGCGCCGCCCACCTGCACCGGCAACTGGCCCACCGCAGGGGACGCCCGCCATGTCGCTGGCACCACCACCACCAAAGGCCTCGCCTTCCGCCGCCCGCCTGCAGAAGCCGGCAGCTTCCTGCCACGGCGGCCAACCAAAGGCCTCGCCTTGGGCCGGGTCGCCGCCGGGAGCAGCCACCCACCTGCAGCAGCCGTCGCGGATGAAGCTCTCTCCGTCGCCGGCACCTGGCGCCCAACACCTGCCACCGGCAAAGCCCTCGCCTTTGGCCGGGTCGCCGCCGGGAGCAGCCACCCACCTGCAGCAGCCGGCGGCGAGGATGCTGGCCTCGTCGCCGGCGAAGAGGGTGCTCTCAGTCTTCTCACCATCAGCGGCCGGGTCGCTGCGGAGGGAACGTAACCATCTGCCGCCATTGGCCAGCTGCTTCTGCTTGCGGGTGGGTAACTCCAAATTCCAAATTTAGGTCCAATTAAAGGACCCCCAATTTCCTCGCTTGTAGCTAGTCTTATCTTATTTGGGTCATGTATTCATTGACTGATGATTTGGGTCGTGTATATATTGTGTTTGCAGCGGCTGATGAGTACCGGACTACCTCAAATTCCAAGTCCCCCAGCAACACTGATGAGACCTTGGTGTAATGAGGATGAGCAGGTGCCTCAACTAACCCCTTTTAAGATCAGTCATGGTGTCTCGGATACAATGATGAAGCAGTATGAGGAAGACTACAAGTATCTTGTGGAGGAGGGGCTGGATCTTGAAGAGATGAAGAAACTTTACCATGAGCTGGTGCGTCCCGTTTTAGTTGCAAGCTGTCTGATTCTTGAACATCACATTGTCAGTCCTGAAACCAAAGCGCTAGATCAGAAATTCAAAGACAAGTTCGGGAAACCCCCAATCTATCTCTCAGCTCTTGATATAATGAAGACCTTGATTGCTATGGAGCCGTCGAGATGGAGTTACCTTATGGATTTCTTAAGAGAGAAACGTATATAATTTTTTAGTTTAAAATATTTAATACTTAATTAACCTCCCATGCTAAAGTTGGTCATCGGCAGATCTACGTATTGACAAAAAATACATATGTTTACAATTAATGTGCACACACATCTAGAATTGTGCAAAAAAAATGTGACAATCATTTTCCAAGATAAGAAATTCAAAAATATTGGTTTTCCAGTTCCATTTCTAGGCATCAAAAAATATATAGGCCAACAGACAACAATAGCCAGTGACCATCCACCAATGGACTCTTTGATATTATTGTTGAAGGAAACTATGAACTCTTCGATTAATTAAAAGCAATAGGCTGGACTGAAAAATCCACTCATGTCTCTAACCAGCACACTAATCTTCTGTCGAGTTCCCTGAGTCTGTAAAAACTTCAGCACAAAAGGATTTACTTAATCATGGCACTGTCTTCATATGTGGCCTCTGCTGACGGCAATGCATTCAGATGCGGAAATATCAACAGATCATTCACTGCAGCCACAGTAAAGAAACCGTGCGGTTAGAAAGAGTGACATACAAGCAGTACAGCTCTTGCAAGTAAAAATACTGCCAGTAATTCAGCAAGTTAAAAATGCTACTCGGATGTCGAATTTCACGCTAAAAAAATCTATAACATTCAGATAAATCCAAAGTGCGCAGAATTGTCTAGGGATGCCTGAAATGAAAATTTATCAGATAAGTGCAGATGTATTTCACTTCTGTAGTTTTTTCTGTTCTACAGTATTGTTCAGACAAGTCCTAACTCAACGAGCAAACACATCATAACTGCATTTTCCCCACAAATTCTGCAAGTTGCAGAAACAATGCACAGTACAGAAAACCGGAAAATTTAAAGTGCTGAACAAACAAAAAAGGACCAGAAAAACAATAAACACTGCCCACTGGATGCCATGCATCCATTTCACAGCAAAATCATGACTACACAAGTAATGTTCAGAAAATTCAGCAACATGCATATCCGATGTTCAATTTCACACTAAACTACCAACATGATCATTTTTCAAACAAATTGAATTGACGATACAAGCTTGAACTAGTTTCAGTCCATCCATCCATTTTAGGTGTGAGTCACAACAATAGTTGTTGGCCAGATGACACAATATCAAGATACCATTCAAGCATTCAGCTACTACTAATTCTGATTATCTACATTATTCAGACCATGCATTATGTGAAATAATCTGCAACATTCGGATAAATCCTACAACATTCAGATAAGCCCAAAATGCATACAATTGGCTGACATGAAATTTCGACAGATAAACGCAAATATATTTCACTTCTGCAGTTCTGCTGTTAGTATTCTTCAGACTACATTTTTTTTAGAAATTCTACAACAGAAAATCTACAGCATTGAGCTAACATAAAAAAAAAAGAAAACAGAGATACTGCTACGAATGTTCAACTGACTGGTTTGCCCACTTTTGCAGCACATACACACGAGCATTTAGGCTCTTTTTGGTGCAGTCCAATAGCTAATACAGGATTGCTATATATACCATTTAGCATATTAAACATCGGGATGAGTCTAAACTACACGAGAATCAGACAGTCCAGGCCAGACATATCAATAAGATCTCAAATTAAGGCGTTGAACTTCCATCTACTTTGTAAACTATATACATATGTACATATGAGTACTGAAACAGCAGCAAAAAATAAGGATGACAGTGTCAACGAGGCCATTAATTAATTTGTGTAACGAAACATGGAATAGAATGTAAAGGAATGTTATAAAACCCAGGCTGTTGAAAACGTGTTACTAAACTCTAGAGTGAAGACAGAAATTTAGCGACTGTGTCTAGTGAAGATAAAACAACAATAGACTGCTAGAACGGGGCTATGTTATAACTAGCGGCTGCATTACCTGAATGAAATGGAGAGGTGGCGACGACTCCGATTCCAAATCAGACGAGGGTCGGCGCGCGACTCCACGCACAACGAGGGCAGGCGACCGGCGGGGAGATCACCGAGAATCTCGGCGTGGGGGCAGCGAGGTGTCCGGTGCCACGTAGTTCGTCGGCGCTGGGACCTTGATACCAAAGGTGGACGGGAGTTGAGGGGGACGGCATTGGCCTTTCGGCGCTCTGGTAGAGGGGCGGCGCCACCACCGGCACGAAAATCCTAACGGGCGAACGATCGCCCCACACGATCGGTGGTGATCGGTTCCCCTTCCCACTAGGGGTGAAAACGGAGCGGATTCGGACGGATAGTGGTCATACTATATCCTAAACCATATCTTTTAAGCGGGTGCGAATAATGTACAGATGCGGATGCGGAGCAGATTATTTCGGATGTCAAAAATGATACGGAATCGGTTCGCAAACGGAATAAATTTATCGGATGTTACGTGTTTATGCAATCAATACAACATCGAGTTAGCAATGTAAGGAACAATAATACAATAAATCAATAAACGACCCATCGCAATAATTATATACTTAAGTGGTAAACAACATGAAAATATGATGTCCATAATGTAAAAATACAACTACGCAAGTGTGACATGACACGGTGAAAGCCCTAGACTAAGAAAATCTAGGTTAATTGATGAATTAGGTCATTGGATGGACCAACTTATGTTATATGCAATAGATAGAGTGGTTATATGTGTTGATAATTTCGGATTATCTGGAAAACGGCCTATCGGATAATCCGTATCCGCCGAATTTTAGAGATAACATATCCGCCGGATTTCTAAAAGCCCATACCATATCCTTGTTTCGGAGCGGATCGGATCGAATCGGATATTATCCGATCTGTTTTCACCCCTACTTCCCACATGGTTTCTTTTTTGTCACCGCATTATTTTTCTTTTTTAAGTAAGTTTATACACCTAACGTTTACAACCAAAAATTTATATACCGATTCAAATTCAAATATTATATATATAGAATATTTCTATACATAAACTTTATACTTGCATTATTTTCCTCTTTTAGTAAGTTTATACACCTACAGTTTACACATATAAAGTTTATCCACCTAAAGTTTGTAGAGCAAATGCTTATAAATCAAAAGTTTATATACCCTCCTTTCAAAAAAAAAGTTTATATACCCGATTCAGATTTAAATATTTTATATATAGAATATTTCTATACATAAAGTTTATGTGTGCAAAGTTTACAATATAAAGTCTATACACATTAATGAGAGTATTAGATTTTTTTTTCTAATTTTCTTTATTATCTTTGTTTTTTATTTCTTGAAATTTAGTATGATGAAAGGAGATAAGGGAGAGGAGTATAGGGGGGGAGGGGGCGCCCAAGGGCTAGGGTTTGCCTGTCTACGCGGTGCGGTAGGACTGAGTGACGCGGCGCGGAGGCCAGGATTCGCGGCGGACTTGGCGTGGCGCGACACGGAGTTAGGGGTTGGGAACGGGCGTGGGGCGTGGTTTGGCTCGATCGATCGGTGCAGCGTGACGTGACGCGAATGCAGATCATCTCATCTCGAGCCGGTCCGGCACGGGTGCGGCGGTGCGGACGTACACGATGCCGGTGCGAGGCGCGGTGAAGTGGCTGGCCCTGGCGCACGGGCCAGCACGCAGGCACGAGCGAGATCGATCTTGGTGGTTGTGTACGAGACACTGCCTGCCTGGTTGGCTATTGCATGCGTTGAGTTTGGATTGGGCTGGGCCTGAGTCCAACAGGTGGTGGACAATGAATGAATAGTGACAGCTGGAAAAACAAAAGAAGAGAGAAAATGGCAAGGGCCAGACATGTGCAGATTGTGTGAATTCAACGATGACATGTTTTCTATCCAAATATTTTCTTTTAATCATCTATTTATTATTTGTTTGTTTCTCCCCAAATGAATTTGCTTTCCATTAGGTTAACTTAAATAATTTGGAGGTTTTGATATCCTAGAAATTGATTAAGAAAATATCCTTATAAGACAATTATTATAAAGGTAGTGATATATTTACTCCATTTATTTATGTGACCAATAGTTTTACATGCATGAATGAATTTTATGCCATGTGACTCTTGATGAAAGTTGTAAATATTCCAGTGGAACACTCTTTTTATGGTTAGGGTCATTGTAGTGGCTATTTCATGTGTACTTAATTGTCATGACACTCATCAACATGGTTTAATTATTTAACATTCAATTTGTAATTTATATTATAGAAATTAATAATAATTAACTTGTACTTCATTTGGCTTGTTATCATGTGCACAAATATTTATAGGATTAATAATAAATATCGTATTGTCGTAAACTGTAATTATTATTTATATGTGCACCTTTTAATTTGATTCTCCATTGGGACGATTTATAGTTTAGCAAGCAAAAGCAACCATAACATCCAGCATGATGCAAAAGTTTGAAATTTTAGTACTTTTTATTATCAGAAATTTTCAGGATGTTACAATGCCCCTCCTGAAACCGGTGACATCGGATCCGCCATCGTGTGGCTTGCTGCCGCCACAATTGTCGTCGCTGCCGGCCTTGGATTCTGACGGTAGCGGATCCGCCCCTCCTGAGACTGGTGCTGCTGGATCCGTCTACCGTGGCTTGCCACCGGCATCAGAGACGGACCCAGGTGCTGGAGCATCTGGACCATAGCTCAGGGCCTAGGATTCAGAGCCCATATAGAGACATATTATTCATCATGTAATTTGCTTGTTAGTCCAATACACAATGGGCTGCCCCTGGGGCTGGGCCAAACCTGGGTCCATCCCTAACTGCTGCCGCCGTCGTTGCTGCTGATGCCATGCCACACCTGAGGTCATCCGCTCGCGCACTCCTCTCCCGTCGTCGCGCTGGCCACCTGGTCCCGAGGAGGGAAAAGAGGAGACGGGAGGAAAGGAACGGAGGAGATGGGAGGAGAGGGGGAGGAATGAGGAAAAACTTAGAGAAAGCAGTGGGCGGAGGCCGCCCCGATGCAAAATTACAGGCGAGCTTCTTAACATGTTCGCATATGAAAATAGACTTATTTTTTAAGCGGATCTAGATCCGTATGTAAAAATAAATTTTTAAAATTTTGATTTGAGATAGTTAATTTTTAAAATTTAAAATATGTTGAAATAATAAAATTTCCAACTTATTCACCATGTACATGTACATGTAGTTGAAAATAAAAAATATGTCCAAAATAATAAGCTTTTGTTAGGCGGGCAGGGGGGCATTCTCGTTGCCTCGTTGTTCCCTTCCCCTCCTTTTCTTCTTCTTCCTCCTTGGAAAGCAAAAAAAGGCCAAATTGGAGGAGGGTAGGGAAGCTTCGGTCTCTTCGTTCGTCGTCAGTGGCGATTCCCCCACCCCCCCTCCCTCCGGCCGCCAAAGGTCAGTGACGATTTCCCTCCCTTCTCTCCCTCTCCTCCGCCATCGTCCCCGCCGACGATCCGTGCACGCCACGGCCCAACACATACGGCCAAACCCTAGGTGGTGCGATTCCTCTCCCCCTCCCTCCTTTGCAGCTATGCACCCACTCGATCTGACTTTACTTTTTAATTGTCACTCGGAAAGGAAGTTTTTTTTTTTAAAAAAAGTTTTTCTCCCTCAACAAGTTTCCACATCCCCTATCCGGGAGATTTTTGAAATTTGTGATGTTTAGTACTAGTATTTACCAATCCCACACTCTCTGTTACTAAGGCGTTGTCCTGTATTATTTTACATGCTCTGGTTTTATCTGAGAGTAGTTGTTTTGCTGCCCTCAGATTCCAAGTTAGTATTCATCATGCCAAGTCTGAAACCTTTACTTTTCACTTGAGCTATATGAATTACATTGGTTCCTGTCCTTGCCAGTTAACTTTAGGTACTCTCCATGTTTCATCATAGTGCTATACTGTGGCTTGGTTGTTCATGTTCTAAGTAATCCACGTTATACACATAGTTCATAGAGTCATACAATATCTGCGGTCCAATTTATAATGTGACTAACATAGTATCTACAGATGTGGTATATCGAGTGGATATAATAAAAAAAGTTCCAACCTTGAAAACCGGTAATTGGAAAATCCGCGTGCTTACCCACCTTGTAACACCTGTATAGCTTAACTGGCAGCTTATGCGGCTTAATTAGTAACTACTCCCTCCATCTACTTTTGATAGTCATATCTCATCTTGGCACACAGACCAAAGATAAGTAATTCTACTTATTATCTATTTAAACATGCTACTAGTCATTCCTCGTAGATAAGCGATTCATTAATATTTACGTTTCTCAATACCCATGTAGCCAATCATGTGTGGAAGAATGGAGAGTCACGCATTAAATCCGAGAAAGTTATTAAGATGATAAGTTGTTGGATTAAAATATGACTATCAAAAATAAATTTTTCAGATTTGAAAATATGACTATCAAAAGTAGATGGAGGGAGTACAAGGTTATGCCATCCATTCCTTATATGTGGCTTCCTACAACTTCTCTACAACACTGCTAAGTTCTAGACTTCTAGAAAGATGCACCTTTTCATCTGTTGCACGCACACATGTTCAGAGGATACAACTTTTTCAAAAACAACACACACGTCTTAGTACATTCATCCACAAGAGATCTTTCTAAAGTGATGGGGGGTGGGTGTAAGCTGTAGAGTGCACAATTTCAACCACAAGCTCTTTCTGTTAAAGGATTAAAGAATAGTTGGCAGCCTGGTTCTGAAGACACCACAGGAAACATATACTTTTACGTACCCCATCCATTCTGTAATGGTTGTCTATTCGACTGAGATGTCTTGTCTTACATTGTTTATCCATTTCATTCCTTTTTCACTCTTGATCCCCTTATTTTCATAAAGTCCAAGCGTCTGTCCAGCATATAATTTAATAATGGGCATGCATGGTTTCTTTAGTTGCTACTTGTTTTCTGCACATGGTGATCTTGGATAGATATTGTGAAGCGGTGGAATATTTAGTGAAGAATCTGGATCATGTAAATTAAATGGGATAGCATCTAGCAATTGAACTGTTCAGTGGTAAGCCAATAAAATGGCACACTAAAATGAATGTCTACTAAGTGCTAGGCGATTTACATGTTTGCAACAATTGTTTGCTTGAGTAGTCTGAAAGACTTGTATGGTAGATGACTTTCCATTATCTAATAGCCTCTCTGAATTTTGAGCTTTCTCACGCATTCTATGTCCTTTTATTTTGCTTAGCAGAAATGCACTAAAAATTGAAGATCCAAGCAGCCTATCAAATTGGTTTGGTCTTGTAATTCCATTTTACTTGTTTTTCGTTGCAGTCAATGCCAATGCAAACAACCGACAAAACTGATGCTGTGAAATCTATGCTTTCCGGAGAGAATAGTGAAGGCTCAGATGGATCAAAGTCATCGGACACAGTTGAGTGGGACCCATGGGACCCTCCGCATCCTCCTTGTCCTACTTTGCCACCCACAGCAAGCCTTATGAGCCAAGTGGAAATGGTCAAACAGGTACAATAACTATCTTCTCATACGATATCCCACTCCATCCCTTTCCATAGAATTTACCTATTTTTGTTGTTTCTTGACTGAATGTTCCTCCTTTTTAGCATCATTTTCAAGTACTGGCCGTACTTGCTGCTTCCAGGGCCACAAATATAATTGCCCCAGACCGTACTCCTCAGGTTCTCTATTCTTTTCATTTAGCATATCTGTCGGATCATTTAGTTATCTTAATATTTTTCTTGTTTACAGGCAACTCGTTCTATAACTACCTTGTGTATTGCAACATTACAATTTCTTTTACTAAGATAGATCTGTAGAATGCTTTTTTCTGTTCTGCTACACTATTGAATAACTGAATTGAACTTTCCTTTAATCCTTTCTCAAACATGGATTGATTATCTAGGAGGTGCGCCGTAAATTTGCTGAAATATGCAGTGAACTGGCGGACATCCTTGAAAAGGACAGTGTTCGGAGATTCCTCAACTTGTACAGAAGAAATATGCGTATCATGGGTTGGGGTCTGGTCATCACATCTCAAACAATGGACTTCATTGTTTCATTCAATGCCCTGCGTTGTGCTAAGGTTGTCTTGGAGGGCAAGGCACCTAAGCTTTGTCAGATCCGTGCCAACCCCAACTACATGACTAGCTATGGGTACTTCCCCCTCCACAAAGCTGCTGAAAAATTCTCAGTTGACATGATTAAGTTGCTGCTTTGTTATGGTGCATCGGCGAATTTACGCACATCAGGCCAAAAGGTCATCGAGGGCCTCCTCCCACTCCATGTTGCCATTGAGAACACTTGCATGCACAAGTATCTGGAGGACAATCTATTAACTGACCGGAAGCTCAAGCAAGTGGATCTTGACTTCATCTACAAGCTCATCCATCTGCTTTGTCTGCCTGAGATGGTTTGTTTGAAATCCCTTTCTGCAATTACTACTTTGGTTATGTAACAACAGTAAAGAAGTTGAACTCATGCCATGCCAAATATCTAAACCTACTGCTATAACACTTAAGAACATCCAATTTGTGTATTTCTGCTTGAGAAGGAGACAACAGTTATTCCGTGATAGTTAATTCTCTATTGCTTGTTGATAAAGTTTGAAGCAAAATGACAACACATGCTAGGAGATCAGAAGTTAAATCTGTTCTGTATTGATGGTCTTTGCAGAAGATTTTCTTGGACACGACAAGACTGCTTGCAGATAACACAGATAATATTGTTGATGAGCTATGGAACTACATCAAGGAGGGGAGGCTTGTCCATGCTGCTATTTTGCTCCTTGCAGCTCAACGAAAAATTCGTACCTGTGCTTCCTCTAATAGAAACATCAGCTGTAACCTGAATGGATTTGATATTATCAGGGATCGTGTTATGGGATCCATAGTTTCCATAGAAAGGGAAGGGCGTGGATTAACAAGTGGTAAAAATAGCAAGGCACATAAGCAGCTGGAGGAGAAGCGGAAATTTTTTCATAATTCATTGATGCTCATTTTTGTAATTTCGAAAACCGGTGAAGCTCTTGATGAGTATATCCAGTCTCATTCAGAGGTACACATTTTTTGTCAGGTCACAACATGAATATCTCTTTTGTTTGATTTACTCCTTGCATTTAAAAAAAATGGCGCTTTTCCTATAGACTCCGAGTCCATAGCTTAATTATTATCACAAAAGATTCCTAAATGTGATGTGTTTTTATTTTTGCTCACTCTTATCTAAACAGTAAAATGTATAATGCAGGTCTCTCATCAGGAGGTGCTTGAGGGTGTTTCATCAATTCTCGATGATCATGGTTTTGCTCCTACTGGAAAAGGGATCAGCATAGGAGACCTGGAATGGTTTGACTCTATCCAGCTTATGCTTCGATCACAATTTTTTATCAATAGATGACTTGTATGCATATATTTTAATTGTTTCTTCTACATGCTCTTGAAGCCGTCCCTATGACTGCAATGCGTCGAATAGTGTGCCGAAGTGCAACTATGGTATGCATTTGTTCTCACAGGACAGAATATGAGATATTTTTCTCAAATTTCCTACTATGCCCTAATAATTTTATTTTGTGGAACAGAAGATTCTGGTACGACCAAGGCAGTTGGAGAATCTCCTAATCTGAATGTTAAAGCTAAAAAAGTAAGTATATTGAAACTGGGTACCTCTATTTTCTGCCGTTTATTTTTTTCTGCGGTGTTCATTATTGGTTCTTATTAAGCTGGTATTCCCCAGGGTTTATTTTTGGCTATTTGCATGTTGAAGTTGTCTGGGGCAAAGGTCTCTAAAGTCTCAATTCTTTTGGATGAGAACTTTTTTTTGGACCAGTGAAGTTACATTTTGCTGACTGGTGGACTTAAGGACTAAAACACTTTTTTTTTGGTTCTGTTTGAAATCTGAATTGGTCAAAAGATTTAAGGATAATCCTGATTTGGTAAACTCTAGGATCTGTGGTTTGTACAGTCTGCACCAGTAGTTATGCTTTATGGATTTGGCTGACCTGTCTAATTTAAAGAACATCCAATGGGTTTGCTATCATTTGGTCATCGTTGAGTTAGTAATCTGCCTGCAGGTTTTTACACACACCTGAGAGGTAGGGGGTTTTGCTATATATGGTTGCAATTAGATGAAGGAGGAATAGAGATATTAGTTGGATTCAGATTTTAATTTTATTTGCCTGTGTTTGATCCTGACCAAGCAATATTTGTAGCAAACCATCAAGTCCTTTTTGAAAATTAGTAGTTGCTTAGGGCGTACCTACATACATAACTATCTGGAAGTAATGTTTATGTGACTATCTGGCCACTCAAGCCTTGCTTGAACTCTCCAATCTGTATTTGGTCTTGCTGGAAATTTTTCGCCAGTCTATTCTACCCGTTGTATCTGGCCTTGCTAGACATTCTCCAGTCTATTCTACCCATTGCTTTCTGTATAATGCTATTGCGGCTGCCAGGCAGAAAGTGTCCTCCTTCCCCGCCCTGGCATGTTGATTATGGTCATTGATGGTCAATATGTAGTGAACTAACATTCCCTAATAAAAATTTTAGGCTCCAGGCAGCTGTTCCCAGATGACTGAATGATTAATTTGTGATTTCGTTGACAAAACAACAGTGACATGTTTAGACTTAGTGTTGTGTCTTTGTTTGGTCATATTAAATTTTTTGTTACATGGTTTCTGATGTTGAGATTCTGATTGATTTGTGAACCAGGCTGTTGGAAAGCAAATACAAAGTAGACGAGAACTTGAGCAAACGAGGAAAATGTTCTTCCCACATTGGAGATCACTTTTAACATCTCGATATACTGTAAAAGTATTCCCATTCTATGCACACATGATGGAGCGTGATCATGTTTCAAATCTTCATATGGCCGGTGGTACTGAGAATGGATTGAAGGATAAATGGTGTTCTCCAGTTGGCGTTAGTTTGTTGGGAAAACCACCACAACTAACAAGTACTAGTTATCAATCCAGAACCAGAAGGCTATTTGGTACTGCTGCACTTACACTACTGAAGACCTTAAAGCGTGCATGAGTTGGCAGGCAGGTTAGGTATATGGTTTTTGGTTCAAGCTCTTTGACATCCAAGGTAGATAGATTGTATGGAAGGAATCAAACATCTTCGTTGCCCTTATACTTTTTCTCTCTTTCTTGCGCAGGTGCTCAGTTTGTTGTGGAGCACGACCATTTTCCCTGCGACGAGACAAGAACGTCGTTTGCCCGCAATGGATGTTAATTTTGCTGGCCTGATTCTGACCTCTCCAAGTGTTGGATATGTATGTAGCAGTCGTGCTGATGTGCTTTTGCTGCGTATTATGATATGTAGTGCTTGCTTCAAGTGTTCTGTTATGAAGCTTGACAATGGACCTGACATGTTGGAACCTTAAAAGGTTATCCTATTTAATTGTAGGGTCGAATCGAGGATACACAGCTCCATTGGATTTTACTGAACTCACCACTTGTATGCTGAGATAGCACACGACAATTTTATTTGTTATCTATGGCCGAAGTTGCATAATGAACCACATCTTAATTACCTCATGTTTTCACTTTGGACTAGTAACAATTTGTTGGTTGCACATTGTACCTGGTTAATCTCTTCTTCCTCTGCCACCATTAACACCTTAGTGGCACCGGTGAACGCACATGTACAGCAGCTCGAGCTTCCTGGTGTGCAGGCGAAGGCTTCTGGGTTTTTTTTTTCCACTTTTTTTTTCGAGCAAGAGGAGTCGAAGCTCCTCCCGTTTACATTTATCAGAAATGAGCATTACAGGTAGCAGTGGGCCAGTAGCAGAAGGAAAAGATCACCTGTCTAGATCAAGGTTCACCGAATCGTTTGGGGTGGGTTACCACCACCTCACCGTTTGATGGTTATCACGGTTATCATGAAAACCACAAGGTTAAGAAGGTTGTTGCACGTGATAATCACGATAACTGCGTGATCACCGTGCAGTTTGTAAACCTTGGTCTAGATACACCAGCATTCCCTACCATTGCCGTCCCATCCTGGGGTAAACAAGAAGAAAAACAAAAGCACAAACACGGTCTAGATACACCAGCATTCCCTACCATTGCCATCCCATCCTGGGGTAAACAAGAAGAAAAACAAAAGCACAAACACAGAGCTCGTAGCTGAAACAGAATGATGCTTTTTGGGGGTTGTACAGATGAGACTGCATGGAAATTGCCATCTACAAGCAAAACAACTTCTTTCACAAAGAACTTCAGTTCTGGTACTCAGATCCCTGCAGATGCCCCAGCTTGAAGCTCCATCCATAAACATATATGACCATCACAAAATAGGGTTAACACTCGCAGATAAATTCAGCTTGAAAAGAAGTTGCAATTCAGAAGCGTGCTGCACAGGGTGCATAACAGCAGCATAAGTAATAACATGTTGTTAGGGTCTAGACTACTAACCAAAAAGGGCCCTCCAGCCACCTAAACAGCACACTTACAGAAGGCACATGCCAAGAAACTACTAGTTTGACCCTTTGTGACTCAACCGAAAATAAGAAGACATGCTGGACTTAGCTCTGGAGTAGTTCCATCATTCTTGTCCAGTAGTTTGACGCAGACCGAGTTTGCTGTCTGCTTGTACACCTCACCGACTTCAGTATTAAACAAGACATCTAATATTTTACCACCTGCATTGGGAGTTTCTATAAATTTCATGACAACAACATATGCTCCCTTAGCCTCCTTGATGTCCAGTAAATACCCCTTGACAAACTTTTCTATCTCTTCCTTGACTGAGATTGCTGAGATGTGATTTCCCACGAAAACTGAAGCAACCATTGGCTGAAGCGATAGCACCAAGTTCACAACAGCCTCCGTTTTTGCTGTATCCCCCTTTGCGACAATTTTGTATTGCCCATGGAAAGCTACTGTACCAACAGTTGGAGCCTTGTCTGCAATATAAAAATTAAACCGATGGGTTAAAAGAAAAAAGAAAAAAAAATCAAAGTCAATGTACTCAGAAGATTAACTACTTACTTATATAGTCCTTTCTTATGGTCTTGGTTGGCTGATGAGCCCTGAAGACAGGCAATCTCAGAAGGTAATGAGCCCATTTATCCTTGATTGATTCCATTGTCATCTCATTATCCTTCATTTTCATTAAACTATCCACTAGCTCAAGTTTCTCCCGAGGTTCACACCGACAATTGAAGTGTTCGAAATAGACTTTCATACTTCTCAACACTTGGCACAGATCCTTCTCAGTAGTGTTTGGAGTAATAGGAAACATATCTCTGACTGTTTCACTGACAAAAGCGTTGTCGGTTTTCACATCAAACAACAGTATTTTCAGCGATATTGCCCTTCTTTCTAGAACATACATTCCAAGCAACTCAGCGTGCGTTGGAGAATTGCAAGGGACCTCTCGGTAGATGGCACAATCAACGATATCTGTAGCTTCACCAGTAATCGCTGTGCAAAGATCGGCTGTACCAGTCCCATGGTTATACCTACCATCAGATTGCCCTTTGAAAACGACCCGGCCATTCATCATAAAACTAATGCTGTCGTCGTGCATGATGCACTCGATGGAACCCAGTGAAACTTCCCAATTCTCAGTGACCAATATACGTTTCTCTCTTAAGAAATCCATAAGGTAACTCCATCTCGACGGCTCCATAGCAATCAAGGTCTTCATTATATCAAGAGCTGAGAGATAGATTGGGGGTTTCCCGAACTTGTCTTTGAATTTCTGATCTAGCGCTTTGGTTTCAGGACTGACAATGTGATGTTCAAGAATCAGACAGCTTGCAACTAAAACGGGACGCACCAGCTCATGGTAAAGTTTCTTCATCTCTTCAAGATCCAGCCCCTCCTCCACAAGATACTTGTAGTCTTCCTCATACTGCTTCATCATTGTATCCGAGACACCATGACTGATCTTAAAAGGGGTTAGTTGAGGCACCTGCTCATCCTCATTACACCAAGGTCTCATCAGTGTTGCTGGGGGACTTGGAATTTGAGGTAGTCCGGTACTCATCAGCCGCTGCAAACACAATATATACACGACCCAAATCATCAGTCAATGAATACATGACCCAAATAAGATAAGACTAGCTACAAGCGAGGAAATTGGGGGTCCTTTAATTGGACCTAAATTTGGAATTTGGAGTTACCCACCCGCAAGCAGAAGCAGCTGGCCAATGGCGGCAGATGGTTACGTTCCCTCCGCAGCGACCCGGCCGCTGATGGTGAGAAGACTGAGAGCACCCTCTTCGCCGGCGACGAGGCCAGCATCCTCGCCGCCGGCTGCTGCAGGTGGGTGGCTGCTCCCGGCGGCGACCCGGCCAAAGGCGAGGGCTTTGCCGGTGGCAGGTGTTGGGCGCCAGGTGCCGGCGACGGAGAGAGCTTCATCCGCGACGGCTGCTGCAGGTGGGTGGCTGCTCCCGGCGGCGACCCGGCCCAAGGCGAGGCCTTTGGTTGGCCGCCGTGGCAGGAAGCTGCCGGCTTCTGCAGGCGGGCGGCGGAAGGCGAGGCCTTTGGTGGTGGTGGTGCCAGCGACATGGCGGGCGTCCCCTGCGGTGGGCCAGTTGCCGGTGCAGGTGGGCGGCGCCCGGCGGCGACCCGGCCGATGGCGGTGGTAGGGGTCGGCCGCCGTGGCAGGGAGCTGCCGGCGACACGGCCACCTTCCTCGCGGGCTGCCCATGCCCATGGGTCGGCGAGCTGCTGGTGGGTGCAACCCATCACCATTCTCGCCGGGGCCGACGGCGAGAGGCCCACCGCCGGTCGTAGACGGCGGCCGGCCACCGCAGCCGTCGCCCTTCGAAGCATCGGTAAGTGCTCGCGATTCACACTAGCTAGGTTTTCTTCTTCCTTTCTTCTTCTTCTTCTTCTTCTTCTTTTTTTTTTTTTGGTTTTTTTTGGGGGGGAGAGGGGGGCGGGCAAAAGCAGCAAGGGGAGAAAACTGGGGATTGGAGAAGAAGGTGGTCTCTCCAGGCGAAGCGATGCGCGCACTCCTTCACTCACTCACTTCGCTAAGCTGCGCTGTTTGTGCTTAATTAATTTCCTTGGCTAGCTCACAGTTTTAAATTTCGAAATTGCTATTTCTGCCGGGGGCACAGAAATTTCGGGAATTTCTTTTTTTTTTTGGCCGAAATTATTTAACATTTTGACTGATTTTGAATGAATTTGAATAAAATTTGACCAAATTCATAAAGATTTGCAAAAAACCGAAAATTTCGGGCCATATATGAGATTACTGAAATTTCGGAAATTTTGAAACGAAATTTCAAACCCCGCTAGCTGTTTCAAATAGTTCCTCACTCGATGAAACATGCATATGCATATTTCTAACAGATGCAACAGTCAACAATACTTGTTGCAACACCACCAAGACCCCAGCACGTGAAACATAAAAAGGAAAATCAATTGCAACATTGCAAAACGAGTGAAGTGCACATGCGTAGTATATCATCTATATCCCTAAACTCTTAAAATTCTTTTCTTCTTGTCTCCAAACTTATCTTGACTGTCATGTAGGTTTGTACACTGACATGACAATATCATAGTGGCACCTACGTGTTAGTGGGACCCACTTATCAAACACACATAGAATAAAAATTTAAAAACATCTTTTTCTCATCTCTCTCTCTCCTCTCTTTTTTTTTCAAAATTAAAAAAAAACATTTTTGTCTCCTTTATCCTTCAATTTTTTTATGTGATTGACATGTGGGTCCCACCAACATGTAGAAACCATTGTGACATGTCAAGTCAACACATGGGTCGGATTAGCGCTTGTTTGGACCTATACGACACCCTAGACAAGTTCGGGAACACAAAAAATACATTTTGAGAGTTTAGGGACCTATGTGATACACCATCACAAGTTTAGGGACTGTCTGTGCAGTTTACTCTTGAAAGGAAAACACAAAGAGACTACTCCTTCCTAAACATTAAAAAAATTACAGTTTATAAAAATTTATGAAATTGCATGTATGAAAAAAAGATAAAATTTGCTACAACACCCTCAACAGGATGATTTTTGGTGCTAGACATCACAAAAAAACGTGAATTTGCCGAGAAAACTTTAATTTGATGCAGGATATCGGACGTATTAAAAATTTAAAACACAATATTCACTCAATTAACGAGACATAAACTATGTTAACAACTGGACATTCACTCATATCGGCAACGACTACGCCGGTGACTAGTACTGTAGCCGAGCCGCTTCCCAGAGCTGGACATCGATCGCCAGCCCGGGTTGCCTCACCGTCCTGGGCAACAACTGATCGAGTTGCTAGCTTCCTAGAGCCGCTTGCCTCCAGCGCCAGCCGTCTGTGACCTGTGATGCCAGCCCAATCTGCAAATCCCTCCTCCCATGCACCCCCGCCCAATCACCCTCAATCACCATGGCGAAGAAGGCATGCCACCAAAGTTTTTTTTTTTTGGGGGTTAAATTCTCTCTCCACCTCTAATGAAAATAATATTTTAATGACCATATCGTGTCATATAGCAAATTATCAGTATCATCAAACAAATTCACAATCTTACGATGGTTACCAACGAAGACCACACTTCTTACGGTGGTTACCAACGAAGACCACACTTTTTTTTGAATGTAATGTAACAATTTTTTTTAAAAAAATAACTTAAAACACATAACTCAAAATATTTTCTGCAGATATTCATATGTGCCTTTTGACAAATTAATTCAATTTCGAAGAAGTTTGATAAGTTTTATCACAATATTTGATAATGAAGAAAAACAAACATGCCACGTACTCCCTCTCCATCCCGTATAAGTAGCTAGGTTGTTTTTTAGCCTCTCCCATTTCTTACAATATATTTTATTTTGTAAATAATCATTACATCAGAGTTTGTGAAAGTAAGATATAAATGTATTGGGAGTACATAAATAATGATATCAAAATAAATAATGATATCAGGATTTGATAAACTGAAAGTATTATAGTCTTTCAGGGTTTGTATTGGTATGTATGGGAATGGTATGAGTGAAAAATGAACATACTCTCTCTCTGTCAAAAAACCTATTTCTAGGACGGAGAAGTTGTCCCGGTAAAAATCGAGTTCTGCTAAAAAAAGAGAAGCAATCAAGTAATTTGCAAGAGTTGTCGATAAAGACCGTGTCCTCTTTCTCTATTACTAGGACTCTCCCATCCGCCATATATTGTTTGAGAATTGATGATTGTACTTTGTGAGGGAGTTTTGGTCTTTGGATGCATGTATTAGTTTAGCCTAGGCTTCTAGGAATTGCTATTTTGTGGGACAGAGGAAGTATTTTGCAATGGAGGGAAAACGTACCTATAGTTTCGAATAAATGAATCAGAGAGCTATCTGTAGTTTCGAATTCAGTTCGAACCTCCGTGAACTATACTACTACTAGTTCTTAAATAAGGTTCCCTCAAAAAAAAAAAATCACGTGTCCGTTTAAATGGGTATATAGCCCATCTTAATCATGATCACGATGACTATGGGGGTGTTTAGATGCATGGTATTATATAGGGTGTCGTATAGGGTGTTCGGGCACTAATAAAAAAACTAATTACAAAATCCGTCAGTAAACCGCGAGACGAATTTATTAAGCCTAATTAATATGTTATTAGCAAATATTTACTATAACACCGTATTATCAAATCAAGAAGTAATTGGGCTTAAAAGATTTATCTTGCAAATTAATCGCAATCTTATTTTTTAGTCTATATTTAATACTTTATGCAAGTGTTCAAATGTTCGACATAATGAAAACTTTTAGGGTGAGATCTAAACCGGGCCATAATCTCAAAATTAATCCATACCCTACACGCGAAGCTCAACGCTAGTACTCCTACTTTGTACTGTACCGTGTATCGCAAAATTATGAAGGACATCCACGCTAGCTGCACATGACGTCGAACAACGTGCAGTGATGCGATCGACTATACTCTGCAACAGTGACCCCGGCCACAGAGAGGAGGTGTTATTATTCCTCTACTGAAAAGCCTAGTAGTATGTGAATACTCCTACTCTACAAGTCTCGAAAAACTATCAAGATGATATTCCGGAGTAGGAGTAGGGCACAAACCAAGGCATACACGTAAGCGCGCAGTACATAGAACTATTGATGTGGACACAAGTAGAAACTACTCTATCTGTTTAAAAAAACTTAATCTAAAAAATAATATGATTTATCTCATTATAATAATCTGTATAATCATATGTACTTCATTGTTGTAGAAGTGATCATGTTCCCTCTTATATTAAGTTTTTTTATACGAAAAGAGTATATAAAATTATAGACCTCGGTGTGCAAGTACATTGATACGTAAACACGCAAGTAAGGCCTGTTAGGTACAGCTCCAACTTCTAAATATAACTCGAGGAGTTGAGTCTGGAGTGGAGTTGTGGAGCTGCCTAAACCCAGCTCCACAGCTCTAGTACATTTTGTGAGAGAGCTCCACCCAACTCCACTCCCAGTTTTAGTGGAGCTGAAACTGTTTGGCTGAGCTCCAGCTCCAGGAGGGGTGGAGTTAGAGCTGGAACTGTATCAAACAGGCCCTTAAGTATAGAACTATAGACCCAGCGGGCGAGGCTATAGCTATGCTAGTTCCTTCAGCTTTCACACTGTAAAAAATGATTTTTACGCTTCCCTTATTTAACCATAGACGGTCTGGCTAAATTAATGCTCGTATAAAAACATATTTTGATGAATTTCGGTTAAGATTTGCTTGTAAAATCCCACTTTCGCAAACATACATTATAAGATGTCCGGTTGAAAAAATGGATTTTTGCAAGCTGGGGTTTCTCTTCTCCGCTTGTGGTACGTGCTGAGCACGTGCTTTTGCCTTTTTCTCTCCTCTCTCTCCACTCCTCCTTTTCCTTCGCTTCCCCTCTCTCTGCTGTCATTTTTCTCCACTCATTTTCCTCCACCCTTCCACTCTCGCCCGGCCTTCTCGGGCTCGAGCTGGCAACGACGACGGTGGGAGTGGCGGTGACTTTTGATCGGCGGTGGGGGCATCCTCGGACTGCGCGGATCCACCGGTGGCAGCGACGGGAGGGGCGAATCCATCAGCCTCTCCCCCTCCCACGCGAATCCCATCGCCTCTTCACCCCTTACACGTGCGGATCTGTCGGTGGCAACGATGGGAGGGGCGGATCCAACGGTCTCTTCCCCTCATGCGCGCGGATTTGGCGGTGGCGGCGACGGGAGGGGTGGATCCGACAGCCTCTCCCCCTCCTGTGCGGATCTCACCACCTCTCCACCCCTATCCCTACAACAACAACAACGATGGGCCTCAAGAGGTGCAGATGTGGTAGTGGGCGAGGCAGCGGATCGACAACCACGACACGGATGAGCGGTGGCGTCGAGCTTCATCAGAGAGGGATCCGATGTTGGGAGCTCGCCAAGCGTGGATCCAGCGGCGAGGATCAAGTTAGGGTTTCTGCATTATTTTATTTTGTAAAAGTCATAGAAATCAGGAGTGTAACTTGACTGCTTGTGAAAATCATGTTTTCGCAAGCGGTCTCCTTATGAGGCCCAACTGAAAAAACCGATTTCTGTGTGCGGTCAGGACATCCATATGTGAAAAATCAAGATCTTCCCAGACACCTCGTGGGAGGCAGTTGGCCTGGCCAGATGCGAAAACCACTTTTTACCGTATGGAAAGATTTTTTTTTATTAGTGTTACAAGGCACGCATACTATTTTTTAATGCAAAATCGATATTATTAGATTTGTATTCAAAAGTAATTTCCCATGTATATTTGTTTGGTAATTATTGGTTAAAAGTTTATCCTAATAAAATATCATAAGTATTATATTTTGAAATAGGGAGGGCTAGTCGATGTATGCTGTATGCATGTATTTACATTACACGAATTAATTAATTGCTACATGATTCGCACTTCACCACTTTCAATTCCAAATATTCATTCCTTTAATGTTTGCTACTACAGTTTATCATTGTTGCTAGTTAGTGGCACACAGTACATATTACTATGCTTATTATTACCTCGGCTCCTTTATCCTAATTTGATATCACCTAATTTCTAAGGTCTTCATAAAATGATCATCTACTACGTAACAAGTATCTTTTCATTTGTTCATGCAAAGAGTAAATGAATATCGTTGAATGAGCTGCATGCAATTAATCGAGATTATTTTCTATTGGTGTAACGCTATATGTGACGCAATTAACAGGACATGAAGCAATAGATCACATTGACCGATGAGGATTAATTTCAGAATAATGAATGTTTTATTTATCCTTGACCTCATGTGTTCTTTGTTTAGGTGATTATCAAACTCGGATGGAGGGAGCATTAGCTAATTTTAAGGGAAAGCGCCATGTATTAACATTACTTTTTGTGCGGGTAGAGCTATGTTAACACGGGATATATATTATTGTCAAACGAATTTTACTAGTCATTTTTTTAAGTTTGATCAAATTTATAGAAAATATAGTAGTATTTTTAACACAAAATAAACATAAATCAAAATATATTCAATGCTAGATTTATTGGAACTGATTTGATAATTTAGGGAAAAAATCAGGCGCCTTATGATATGAAACAAAAGGGAGTAGCAAGCTTATTGTGGCTTAATTTGCATGCATGGATGGTTAATACTACTCCCTCCATCTACTTTTGATAATCATATTTCATTTTTGCACACAGACCAACGATAAGTGATTCTACTTATCATCCATTTAAACATGCTACTAGTCATCCTCGTGAACAAGCGATTCATTAATATTTACATTTCTCGATGCCCATGTAGCCAATCTTGTGTGGAGGAATAGAGAATCACGCATTAAATTCCAGAAAGACATTAAGATGATAGGTTGTTGGATTAAAATATGCATATCAAAAATAGATTTTTCAAATTTGGAAATATAACTATTAAAAGTAGATGGAGGGAGTACTAGTAAGCTTTAAGTTGCTGCATGGCCAGCTAAGCACGTGTAGCGACATAATTAAAGACTTGCATTTAATTTAGGTCGGTCATGCATGCATGCATGCAGCTGTTACGTACTCCAACTATGTACTAGTCTAAATATATATGGACTAGTACGTTGATTTTTTAGCACATGTTTGACCGTTCGTCTTATTTAAAAAATTTAAATAGTTATTATTTTTTTTCTTATCATTTGATTCATTGTTAAATATATTTTTATGTAGGCATATAATTTTACATATTTCACAAAAGTTTTTAAATAAGACAAACGGTCAAACATGTGCTAAAAAGTCAACGGTATCAAACATTTTGAAACGGAGGGAGTACGTGATTAGGGGGAGAGGGGCACAAATTCCACGGTTAATCATGCAAGGGATCGCCCGAGTACACCATGCACGGACCACCGGGCCAGGCTAGGCCACAATATGCATGTAGATATATATTTCAGCCACGTGGCCAGCCAGCCAACCTTCTTTCGTCCTGGTACCGGTGTGTTCGAGAAGAAAACATTCCTTCATTGTTGTATCATCTAAATAGTTGTATGTATATTTTTGAGTAAATTTTACTCTGGGCCACCTTTTATTACCGGCATTTCGTTTTGAACCACTTTTCAACTAATGTTTTTAATTTGGACCGGGTAAATTTACAATTGTGTTACTTTGGACTACCCTCAACTCTCTTATTCATCTACATTCAATTTGTCATATGTTAAAGAAACAATCTAAATACAGCTAAGGAGGTTTATTGACGAATATGAGCTGGCTTACTCGAGGTCGTTCATATGCTTGAGAGGAGAGTCAGGGTGGTCCAAAGTGAAACAAATGTAAGATTACCTGGTCCAATGTGAAAATATTAGTTGAAGGGTGACCCAAAGTGAAATACCGATAATAAAAGGGGACACAAAATGAAATTTACTCTCAAATCTATTAAAAAATACTGAAATTTCATATATAATATGAAACTATGAAAGAAATGTTGTGAAATATGGTCTAAATTCAAGAAGTTTCATATGTTTTACTCATAATTTACAGGATTTTCCTTCAATTATATGCAACCTAGCTAGTGCAAAGTGAAACTTATTTTTTATATATCCCAGTGTAAAGTAAAGTATATTTTTCAAGTTGCTGCAAAGTGCAATTTACTTTAATTGATATTATTAGATTCATATTTAAAACTATTTTCATATGATTTTAATTTTTTTTCATTATTTAAAATATAGCATAAAATAAATTAATGGACAAATAGCTCATGCAGCTGAACTTGTGTTAATTATACTCCTATTATATTGGATGGTTAATTTGCATGTAATACGATCCTAGCTAGGGACACAGCTAAATTAACGGCATGCATGCATTGCATGCTGGCACGTAGTTAGGAAAGAGATCGTCGTACGTTCATGCATGCATATATTGATAAATATCCAAGTGGGCATTCTTTGAAGGCGTTGTCTCATCTGTTAGTCAAACAGTGTTCGAAAACAAATTGCTAAGGGCACCATGCAATGTGACCACCAAAAACAATCCGATCACCCATATATGCATCTTGCATGTAGTATATGTTTTTGGCACAGGACATCAAAGGAAAGAGGCTATCGCTCCCATCGGATGGTCAAATGAGCCGAAGAATAAGTCAAATTTTGAATTTTCAAACTTAATTTTAAGATTGGTTTTGAGATATTTTCAACGTAGTTTTTTTTCAGCATTGGCTTTTAAGGTAAAAAAAACACATATATAAAAGTTTTACCTACAAATTTATTTTTATTCCCTAATAACCTGTTTTGGCTTATTAGAAAAAAAGCCAACCGATGGAGGCCTTATATATTATGGGGCTGTTTGGAACAGGTCCCTATCACATAGGCCCTGTTTGGATCCTCTGAGCTATTAAATAGCCCTCCATAATTTTGCTATTTAAGAGTATTAAACGTAGATTACTGACAAAACCCATTCCATAACCCCTAGGCTATTTTGCGAGACGAATCTAACGAGGTATATTAATCCATGATTTGCTACTAGTTCTTAAATAAGGTTCCCTCAAAAAAAAAATCACGTGTCCGTTTAAATGGGTATATAGCCCATCTTAATCATGATCACGATGACTATGGGGGTGTTTAGATGCACGGTATTATATAGGGTGTCGTATAGGGTGTTCGGGCACTAATAAAAAAACTAATTACAAAATCCGTCAGTAAACCACGAGACGAATTTATTAAGCCTAATTAATATGTTATTAGCAAATATTTACTATAACACCGTATTATCAAATCATAAAGTAATTGGGCTTAAAAGATTTATCTTGCAAATTAATCGCAATCTTATTTTTTAGTCTATATTTAATACTTTATGCAAGTGTTCAAATGTTCGACATAATGAAAACTTTTAGGGTGAGATCTAAACCGGGCCATAATCTCAAAATTAATCCATACTCTACACGCGAAGCTCAACGCTAGTACTCCTACTTTGTACTGTACCGTGTATCGCAAAATTATGAAGGACATCCACGCTAGCTGCACATGACGTCGAACAACGTGCAGTGATACGATCGACTATACTCCGCAACAGTGACCCCGGCCACAGAGAGAAGGTGTTATTATTCCTCTACTGAAAAGCCTAGTAGTATGTGAATACTCCTACTCTACAAGTCTCGAAAAACTATCAAGATGATACTCCTACTCTACACGCCGCAGACGGGGCAGCCGACGGTGGCGTCCTCGACATCCCTGCCCTTGCTGATGACAGGGCTCGGCGGCGGCGGGTAGAGGAAGAAGGGGAGGACGCGGAGAGGTGGGGCCGCGCCTATGGCGAGGCGGGAGGGGAGGCGAGCTGCTGCTGCCGCAGCGGTAGCTGGGAGGAGGGGTTTAGCCATTGGAGGTGGCAGCCAGCTCCCAACGGCGAGAGGATAGGGGGCAAGGGAGGAAGTGATCCGTTTCCAGCCCCACCGAATTTGATTTCTTGGACGCTCACCCCACCGAATTTCAGCGCTGGATGTCGTCGACACTCGGGAGGCAATCCAGACATTTCAATAAAAATCTCACCACTTTCATCCCGAAAATGATAAAATAATACATCCGGTATCCTACGGCCAATTACACAACTTTTGTAGTGTCCATGAGCGGTGCCACGTTTTTCGGTGTCCCTCAGCCAATTACACGTTTTTTGCGTGTCGTGTAGTAAATTTTGCCAAAAAATAAAACAGCAGGAGAACAATATAATACTATCTTGACATTCTCCATATGTTCTTCATCTTGCAGCATGCGACCATAATTTTATACTCGCATCAATCTTGACATTCAAATTAAGAACATTGTACCAAATCTACTTTCAAAAGGCACTATCCAGCTGAATCAAATTAACTACCCAAACAGCAGTAGTCCGATTCTTCTTGCCAAAGCTACATATCCAACAAAACACAACCCGAAAACATTTTATAGAAACTAACAGGAAACCTCACTATAAAGTCTAGATACCTCAACCACTACTAACAATCAACTAAACGGCATAAAACATCCACTTTTCAAACAATTCCTGCTCTTTTGACGGCCTAATATTGAGAACAACACATCGTGGTCTCCCCAAAACATCCACTTCTCAAACAATTCCTGCTCCTGATGGCCTAAAACTGAGAACAACACACTTTAGAGGTAGTACTACAAATTAATCACTTATTGTCTTGATTATCTATGCCAAGCACACATGAACATAGTAAAATTAACTGGGGCACCATGGTACCTGGGCATCAAGATTCAAATTGAGTATATACCCAATTCAAATGAATATGATTTTTTTTAAAAAAAATATTTAGGTATGAACATTAACTTCTTTACTAACTAGTTCAAATAAGTTTGAACTAAATTTGAACACTTATTTTTGTTATATTTTGACTCTAAGTATATAGCATTCAAATATATATAATTAAGTAGGAGTAGGTATTTAATAATGGATTGTGAAATAAAGTTGAATTTGAGTTGTTTTGTTGTTAGGTATAGGTATGAATCAAATTCGTATACCTAGGTATATACTCATAATTTATTGTTTTTTTAAAAAAATAGTAAATGTGTATTTCATACGTGGGTGTCCGCGCACTGGTGCCCCATATGGGTGATCGGATTGTTTCTGGTGGACCCTTTGCGAGGTGCTCCAAGCAATTGAGCAGTATGTTCTTGAACACTGTTTGACTAAGAGAGTATAATAGTGAGCTATAAGCCTACTATAAACTTAGGTGAATGAGAGAGATAGTGAAAAATCAAGGGTGTTAGCTCTCATGCAAGGGCTAGCTTATCACAAGCACCAAGACAAATACATTAAATGTATAAGTGAGAGATAAAGAGAGGTGAAAAAAATTATAGCCAATGTTGCTAATTTATTATATACGTTGATTTTAAGATAAGCTAATAGTAGGAAGAGATGCCGCCTTCAATGCATTAGAACAAGGCCACTTGGCCGAATATGTTAAAGGTCAGCCGGTCCCACGCAACAATCATCTCTCTTCCCTACTACGTGGGATTTGGGCCACTTTCCTAATCATTTGGATATATATGCATGCATGCACGTACGACCATCTCTTTCAATTCCTAACTACGTGCCATCTGCATGCATTGCATGCAATGCCTTTAATTTAATTGTAAATGCCCCTACTAGTATGATACAAGTACGTGCAAATTAACCATCCTACATCGGATATACGGGTACACATTTAAAGTATTAAACATAGATTAGTAATAAAACAAATTATAGATTCTGCCTGTAATTACACCGCGAGATAAATTTATTAAGCATAATTAATCCGTCATTAGCAAATGTTTGTTGTAGCACCACATTGTCAAATTATGGAGCAATTAGACTTAAAAGATCCGTCTCGCAATTTACACAATCTATGTAATTAGTTTTTTTCTATATTTAATATTTTATGTATGTGTCCAAACATTCAATGTGACAGAGTAAAAGGTTTTTGCGTGGGAACTAAACAGGGCCTCATATAGCATTTATCCGAGGAAACTCTCTTTGTATACTTCTTTCATTCCTAAATAAGTTTTTCTTCTCTTTTATTCTAAAATAAGTTTTTCATCAGAATTTATAAAAGTAGATAAGAATACCTCTTTTAATTTAAAAGAATAACATATAATTTTTTTAGTATTTTAATCCTATAGAATTTTTTCTTAAAAATTATTGTTACGAAATTCCTAAGAAATGCCTCAACACAAAAGTTTTGGAGGATTTTTAACATGAGATCCAATCTCATGAAAAGTTTGCTATGAGTCTATCTCTCTAATCAAATTCTTGTGTTTTTCCTGCAGTCTAATCAAATCATCATTCATGTACTTTCTTGTGTTGTGTATTTGAATTCATGTCAGAATCGTACTTTTTTTTTCTATTCCTTTATTTTATCAAACATGCTTTTCACAGAAGTCCTGAATATATTGGAAGTAGGCAAAATAAATAATAATTATATTAAGAATTAATAAAATGGACATCTTTTAGTTTTTCATATAGGTATACGTGAAACGGATAAAAAATAAATTTATTTTGCTAAGTTACTACTCTCTCCGTTTCAAAACATAAGAAGTTTGATTGGATAATGTGACATATTTTAATATTACGAATTTGGACACGTTCTTCCAACCAAAACTTATTATATTTTAGATGGAGGGTGTAGTAATTGTTACTCCTACTACTAGGTGTGTTCGGGAGTAAAGCACGCTCAGCACGCAAAATAAAGCAGCACTTAATGCATGATTAATTAAGTATTACTCCCTCCGTCCTAGAATATAGCAACCTAGGACTAGATGGCTTCCATCTAGTCTAGCCATCTAGTCCTATATTGCTATATTCTGGGACGGAGGGAGTACTAGTTAAAATAAATTTAAAAAATGGATTAATATGGTTTTCTAAAGTAACTTTCATATATAATTTTTTTTAAAAAAGTGTACAATTTAATAATTTGAAAAAGATAAAAATGAGGAAGTGTTAACGACCAAATTTGATAAACCATGAATCAGGTTTGGCATTGGAATCAAAGTGGATTTGGCAAAGGATTGCGTTCGAAGAATAGAGTGCGCATCGGTTGCGGAGGCATCAGCTGAAGTTTGCATCGGCTGAGATGGATCAGACAGAGGACAACCGATACAGCCGATTTCATTGAGATGGTTATAAAACCGTTTCTGGAATTGATCAACGTGCTACGAAAGGATTGCCACGATGGAGATAAGCTCTCAGACAGGCAATTGTATCTATTAATTAGGATATTTTAAGTAGTTTCCTTAGAGATATGATTGAGCAAAAGTCTGTCGTAAAGACTTATGTGTATCTTAGAGTTTGTTAGAGATAAGAGTCGTGTCCGGCAAGGACCTATCATGTATCTCGGGTATAAATATAACCCGAACCCATGTAATTTAGGACAACAGTTCAATAATACTCTCGGTGCATCGCCACCTTTTCTACTTTCGTTTGTTTCGACGAGTTCTTGCTTTTGGGTTGAGCTGCATCGATTTCGATCTTCAATAAGAGGTAAACTTGTCATGGCGGCTTGCGTTTTCGGGATTAGTGCTTCCATCATTATGATACTCTAACCTTGTTTATGTAAATCATCGAGTTGCCATATATGCTTCATAATATTCATTAGTTTTGCCATCTAACCTGTGATAGGTTAATATCTATTATTAGAGAGTAGCCGATAAAGTTAGATTCTGTTATTAATCTAGATTATACAGCATATCTACCATCTTTCTGAAGCTATCATCATCTTGTTTAGATCTTGTACTTGTTTTTATGCTTAATGCTGCATCGGTTGAGTTCGATCTATTAAGTAATATTTATAATTGCAATATCTGGCTTGTTTTATGATCTCTAACGAAGATAGTATCGGGGTTTCAGCGATCTTACCTGATTTAGCTATTTTATACCTTATATGCTTGATTGTTATGCTAAATCTGTCCTTTATATTAAGATCTTATTGCATTAGAGTATATTAGACTTTCTGTTTGATATATCTTGCATGTTTTAATATCTTAATATAGAGTGGTATCGGAGTATTAGCCGATACAAGCTAGATCTATTTGATCGGCTATACTATAAACGTTCATATAATCATTATCTTAATACTACCTCCGTCCCACAATAAGTGCAGTCATAGATATCCGTGTTCAGCGTTTTGACCGTCCATCTTATTTGAAAAAAATATGAAAAAATTAAAAAAAAAATAGTCACACATAAAGTACTATTCATGTTTTATCATGTAATAACAATAAAAATACTAATCGTAATTTTTTTAAATAAGACGAACGGTCAAACGCTGGACATGAACAGTGCCAAAACTGCATTTATTTTGGGACGGAGGGAGTATATCTTTGGATTTAAGTGATTTATACTGTCTCCACATGCTGTACGATCTATCCCAATCACTTAGTATAAATATACATCGAGAAAATGATTATATATTTTTAATATCTACAGCCGATTGAGCAGATTTAGTTTTATATTGTTTTATTCTTCATTGCTGACGGAGCGTGAGGCTCCTCACCGGGAGACCGCGCAGGCCCCCCTTTGCCGGTTCGGCCGGGGGCTCAGGGTGAATTTCTAAGCTCTCTGTATGTGGAATGTTCGCTAGAGCCGAAAGAACACACAAGACGCGAGCGATGTATACAGGTTCGGGCCGCTGTGAAGCGCAATACCCTACTCCTGTGTTTTTGGGTGGATCTGTGTATGAAAGAGTTACAAAGTATGAAGCAACCACTCCCTTGTTATGGGTGGTCAATCTCCCTCTCTCCTCTAAGTGGGCAAGGTCCTCCTTTTATATCTCAAGGGGATACCACATGCACCATTTCTCCCTTTCCAAACTGGACTTGCCCTTTCTTCACAAATGGACGGAGATTTGTATGGTTGCCGTCCCAATGATCTTCTGATGGGACGGCACATACCTACCTCCACTTCCGCCGGAGGCAGGCGCGACATGGGAACGTGGCTGTCTGCTGACGACATGATTAGTGTCAGACGGGTCACAAATCAGTCATTCTTGTCCACCATGCGTCAGCTTAACAACATGCATATTTGCCCTTCTTCACACAACATCTTGCCTGTAATGGTTAGGATGAAGCCTGGCATATATCTACCCAGGACTAACTTGCCATCTCTGGGAGGTAACACGCTAGCTCCGTTTGGGAACGAGCGCCTAGAATCCCTCGTCCTGACGGGATGGGGCGTGGTGTGCGTCAGACCGCCTGTCGCCACCTGACCGCGATCTGACCGGTCTGTGACCTGTCACAGACCGGATAAACGAGTGCACTGCACTGCGTTACATGCGGCATGACAGGCTCAACCAAGCTGTAATAAATGCGGTTAGGTGAGCCCCGCTGTGCTTACTTAATCCATACACGCGGAGGAGAAAACACGAGGGGTCGGGGCGCTTCGGCCCTCGGGGCCGAGGCGGGAGTGGCCCGACCCCCTCGGGAAGACTAAGAGGAGGGCGAACACGTCACCCTCGGGCCCGACGTCCCCCGAGGGTGCCAGGCCACGTGGGCGATTGTGTCTGCCTCAAGCCTCTAGTCATGGTACTCCCGGTCCCACGTCACCGACAGTGCGGGCGGAGCTCGACGCCGCATGGGTGCGTGTCAAGGAGGGGCAACGCTCGGTGGAGGCCATGGTGGAGGTGGGCCGGAAAGCACACCGCCAGCACGTCTCGGAGCTTGAGGCCCGTAAAGCGGTGTTGGCGGAAATTGCCAATGAAGTGGAGGAGGAGCGGCAGGCTGCTCTCATCGCCACCACCGCGATGAACGAGACGCAGGACGCCCTCCGACTTCAACACGGGAACTGGGAGGCGGAGCTTAGGAAGAAGCTCGACGCCGCCCAGGGGGTGCTTGACGCTGCTGCTGTCCGAGAACAACGGGTGGCAGAGACCGAAGCGGCGTCCCGACGGCGTGAGGAAACCCTTGAGGCGCGCGCCATGGTGCTGGAGGAGCGCGCCTCCGTGGTGGAGAGGGATCTGGCGGAACGCGAGGCCGCCGCCATTATTCGGGAGGCAACGCTGGCGGCGCACGAGTCTGCCTGCGCCGAAGAGGAGTCCGCACTCCGCCTCCGTGAGGACGCGCTCACCGAGCGGGAGCGAGCTCTCGAGGAGGCAGAGGCCGCGGCGCACCGGCTGGCGGACAGCCTGTCCCTCCGCGAGGCGGCGCAGGAGGAGCAGGCGCGCCGCAATTTGGAATGTGTCCGCGCCGAGAGGGCCGCACTGGACCAGCGGGCCGCCGACCTCGAGGCGCGGGAGAAGGAGCTGGACGCGAGGGCGCGCGGCGGCGGGGCGGCTGCGGGCGAAAGTGACTTAGCCACCCGCCTCGCAGCTACCGAACTCACCATCGCCGACATGCAGAGGGCACTAGACTCGTCCGCCGGGGAAGTCGAGGCTCTCCGCCTGGCGGGCGAGATAGGGCCCGGCATGCTTTGGGACGCCGTCTCCCGTCTGGATCGCGCAGGTCAGCAGGTGGGCCTCTGGAGAGGTCAGTCGATTAAGTACTCGACCAACCAGGGAGGCCTCGCTCAGCACCTCTCGAAGATGGTCGGGGCTCTCCAACGTCTCCCCGAGGAACTCGAGAAGACTATTAAGTCCTCCTCGAGGGACCTCGCCCAAGGAGCGGTGGAACTCGTACTAGCGAGTTACCAGGCCAGGGACCCCAACTTTTCCCCATGGATGGCGTTGGATGAGTTCCCTCCCGGGACCGAGGACAGCGCGCGCGCGCTGGTTCGGGATGCCGCCGACCATATCGTCCAGAGCTTCGAGGGCTCAGCCCCTCGGCTCGCGTTTGCTCCCAACTCCGACGAGAAGGGCGATGCCGATGGTGCAGACGATAGTGACGACGAGGCCGGCGCCCCAGGAGCATCGGATTGAGCCCCCCAGGCCTCCGCCAATCTTCAACTTTTTCTTCTTTTCTTTCTTCTAAGGCCTTTGGGCCTCTTTTTTGTATAGTCCAACTTAATCTGTAATCAAAAATGAAGAAATTTTTGTGTCAATCTTATCTTGCTGTGTGTATGAGATAAGGATGATTTGTGCCATGGTCCTTTTGCGTCTTAGCTTGATTAAGGGCTCGTGTCCAAGTCCTAGTCCTCAAAAGACGCGGGTCGGGGCTAGTGCCTGGGGAGATCCACGTGTCGAGACTGGCCAGGCCGGGAACGTGGTGACCGAGGGTTATGGGTGACCCGATTGTGGGTTTTTGCCGATTCCCCCCCCCCCGGAGTTCACCACGCCCCAGGGCACGGCTCGGTTCTGGGCCCCATTTGGCAATTTTAGCCGACCCGAGCCCCCGAGGGCAGGATTGAGCACGAGTGACCTATTTCAAGTCAAGATTCTTCAAAAGGAAAAAACAACACAGATACAGCCTTTGGGAAATTGAAACTGCTTTTATTGAAATACTGAAATAAGAGGAATAAGAATGTGCATGTGTGGCAGCCCCCGGCCAACCCTGCACGCCCGAGGGGGTGCTGGGTTGGCCCGAGCCCGAAACCTGACACCCGACCCCCTTTAGGGGTAGAAACGACGAAGGTGTTCGATGTTCCACGGGTTAGGCAGCTCTGTGCCGTCGCCCGTGGCCAGCCGTACGGAACCTAGCCGGGGGACGCCGATCACTCGATACGGACCCTCCCACATTGGTGAGAGCTTGCTCAATCCAACACGCGTTTGAACGCGGCGTAGGACGAGGTCGTCGACGCAGAGTGATCGGGCCCGGACTTGGCGCTGATGGTAGCGCCGCAGGCTCTGCTGGTAACGCGCGGCTCGGAGGGCCGCGCGCCGCCTTCGTTCTTCCAAGTAGTCGAGGTCATCTCTGCGAAACTGATCTTGATCAGCTTCGCAGTACATGGTAGCCCGAGGAGACCTCAGGGTGAGCTCGGAAGGGAGAACCGCTTCTGCGCCGTAAACGAGGAAGAAAGGCGTTTCCCCGGTTGCTCGGCTTGGTGTAGTTCGGTTTGCCCAGAGCACCGCAGGCAACTCCTCGATCCACGAATCGCCGTGCTTCTTGAGTATGTTGAAGGTCTTGGTTTTAAGGCCTTTGAGGATTTCCGCATTGGCGCGCTCCACTTGGCCATTGCTTCTGGGGTGGGCAGGTGAGGCGAAACAGAGCTTGATGCCCATGTCTTCGTAGTAGTCGCCGAAGAGTTCACTAGTGAATTGGGTGCCATTATCCGTAATAATATGGTTAGGCACCCCAAATCGGGCCGTGATGCCCTTAATAAATTTAAGTGCAGAGTGCTTATCGATCTTGACGACCGGATAAGCCTCGGGCCACTTAGTGAACTTGTCGATCGCGACATACAGATACTCGAACCCACCCGGGGCCCGCCTAAACGGTCCCAGGATATCGAGCCCCCAGACAGCAAATGGACACGAAAGTGGTATGGTCTGCAGGACCTGGGCTGGCTGATGGATTTGCTTGGCGTGGAATTGACACGCTCTACACCGCCGGACCAGTTCGACCGCATCATTGAGAGCTGTCGGCCAATAGAAACCTTGGCGAAAGGCTTTACCAACCAAGGTGCGCGAGGCGGAGTGTGCTCCGCATTCGCCTTCATGGATATCGGCAAGAAGCACAACGCCTTGTTCCCGAGGAATGCATTTCAGGAGGACTCCATTGGCCGCACGCCGATAGAGGGTCCCTTCTACCAGCACGTAGCGTTTGGAGATGCGATGGACGCGTTCTCTCCCTTCGTGGTCCTCGGGTAAAGTCTCATCTGTGAGGTACGCTTGGATCTCAGCGATCCAAGCAATCAATCTAAGGGAGCTGGGAGCGCTCCCCTCGGGTCCCGAGGCCTGGACTCCGACGGGCCCCGGGGGCCGATCTGGCGCGTCCGTCTCCCCTAAGGGGTCGGGTCGCGCCGACGGCTGGGCAAGCCTTTCTTCAAAGGCGCCCGGTGGGGTCTGGGCTCGTGAGGACGCGAGCCGTGAGAGTTCGTCGGCAATCATGTTATCCCGTCTGGGCACATGCCGAAGCTCGACCCCGTCGAAATGACGCTCCATACGCCGTATTTGGCGTACGTAAGCCTCCATCTGCGGGTCAGAGCACCGGTACTCCTTACAGACTTGGTTAACGACCAGCTGGGAGTCGCCTAACACTAGGAGACGGCGGATCCCCAGCCCAGCCGCCACCCTGAGTCCCGCAAGGAGTCCCTCGTACTCTGCCATATTATTGGTCGCTCGAAAGTCGAGGCGAACCAAGTATCTGAGGACGTCTCCGCTCGGAGAAGTCAACGTGACTCCCGCTCCGGCGCCCTGAAGAGACAGGGAGCCGTCGAACTGCATCACCCAGTGGGCGGTGTGAGGCAGGTGCGGGGAGTCCGTGCTAGCCTCGGGGATTGAAACGGGCTCAGGAGCCGGGGTCCACTCTGCCACAAAATCGGCGAGGGCCTGGCTCTTGATAGCGTGGCGTGGTTCAAAGTGCAAATCAAACTCAGAAAGTTCGATCGCCCATTTCACCACCCGTCCTGTACCCTCTCGATTACGCAAAATTTGACCGAGGGGGTAAGACGTAACCACCGTAACCCGGTGCGCCTGGAAATAATGGCGCAATTTCCTCGAGGCCATCAGAATAGCATAAAGCATTTTCTGGACCTGAGGGTATCGGGTTTTGGCGTCCCGGAGGGCCTCGCTAACAAAGTAGACAGGCCGCTGCACCTTTCGGTGGGGCCGATCCTCTTTGCTAGGGGCCGCATCCCCGGGGCGCTCCTCGTTCAAGCGGCCTTGTGAGGCGCACTCGTCTTCTGTGCTGATGACCTCGGGGTCCGAGGATGACAGGGGCGGCCTTCCCACAGTGGCCTCGGGGCCGTCCTGGGGGTCGGGGGCTCCTGGTGTCGTCGGACTAGCGGGCAAGGGGCCAACTCCGGTCGTCAGGGGCCTCAGGCCTCCGTTCGGCTCGGGGGCCCCTTCTCCCTGCTCTTTCCCGGGTCGAGTCAGCACAGGGTTAGCCTCAGGGTCAAAGGGCGACAGGTGCGGCCTTCCCACAGTGGCCTCAGGGCCTTCCTGGGGGTCGGGGGCTCCTAGCACCGTCTGACAAGCGGGCAGAGGGCCAACTCCGGTCGTCGGGGGCCTCGGGCCACCGTTCGGCTCGGGGGCCTCTCCTCCCTGCTCTCTCCCGGGCCAAGTCGGCACAGGGTGTGGAAGCGTGAAGTGAGGATTGTCCTCATCGCGCTCCACAACTAATGCTGCACTAACTACTTGCGGGGTCGCCGCTAAGTAAAGTAGCAAGGGCTCGTTTGGCTCCGGAGCGACCAGAACTGGGGGAGAGCTTAGATATACCTTCAATTGAGTGAGGGCATTCTCGGCTTCCTCCGTCCAGGTGAACGGTCCGGAGCGTTTGAGAAGCTTAAATAAGGGTAACGCCTTCTCTCCCAGCCTCAATATGAACCGACTTAAGGCAGCCATGCAACCGGTGACGCATTGCACATCCCTAAGTTTACTGGGGGGGCGCATCCTCTCTATGGCCCGTATCTTCTCGGGGTTGGCCTCAATGCCTCGGGCAGAGACCAAGAACCCGAGAAGCTTGCCCGCAGGTACACCAAACACACACTTGTCGGGATTTAGTTTTATGTGGGCGGAGCGGAGACTCTCAAAAGTTTCCGCTAGATCTGTGAGTAATGTTTCCTGGTTGCGCGTTTTTACAACCAAGTCATCGACATACGCCTCAACATTACGTCCTAATTGGCTACCCAAAGAAATTCGAGTAGTACGTTGAAAAGTGGGACCTGCATTCTTTAACCCGAAGGGCATTGAGGTATAACAATAGGTTCCTATGGGGGTAATGAACGCAGTTTTTTCCTCATCCTCCCTAGCCATGCGAATCTGATGGTAACCAGAGTATGCATCTAGAAAACACAAAAGGTCGCACCCCGCAGTGGAGTCGACAATCTGATCTATACGAGGCAGGGGGTAAGGATCCTTAGGACATGCCTTGTTAAGGTCGGTGTAGTCGATGCACATCCGAAGCTTGCCGTTCGCCTTGGGAACGACCACCGGGTTCGCCAGCCACTCCGGATGGATGACCTCGCGGATGAATCCGGCCTCCAGAAGTCGCGCCACCTCCTCTCGGATGAAGGCCTGACGTTCCGGGGCCTGTCGCCGTACTTTCTGCCGGACCGGCTTTGCGCCCAGCCGCACGGCAAGACGGTGCTCAATCACCTCCCTGGGGACCCCGGGCATATCCGCTGGTCTCCACGCGAAGACGTCAGTATTTGCCCGCAGGAAGGAGACGAGCGCGTCTTCCTATTTACCGTCCAGAAGACCACCGATCCGTGTGGTCTTGGACGGGCTGTCGCCCAGGGCAACCTCCTTGACCGGGACCTCGTCGCATGTGATCATCCGCTGCCTCAGGGTGGCGGGGGCGCCAAGCCTCTCGTCATCATCCCCGGGCTTGGACGCTGCGGCGAGGTGGTCCGCGCGCTGCTCTAGACAAGCGAGCGCGACTTTGAGGTCGCCATGGACAGAGATGGGGCCACCAGGGCCCGGCATCTTCATCTGTAAGTAGGCGTAATGGACCGCCGCCATGAACTTAACCAACGCGGGCCTCCCCAGGACCGCGTTGTAGGGCAGACTGAGGTCCGCCACATCAAAGCTCACCCGCTCCGTGCGGAAGTTGGCGGGACCACCGAAGGTGACCGGTAGGTCGATGTGACCTAACGGCCACGTGTGCCCCGGCGTCACACCGATAATTGGCTGGGACGGCCGGAGCACCATCCCCGGGGCCTTTATGGCGTCGAAGGCCGCAGGGGAGAGGATGTTGAGGGCCGCTCCTCCATCAATGAGGACACGTCCCAACCTCACATTGCAAACGGTGGGGGAAACCACCATCGCAATCTGCCCTCCCCGGGCAACGCACGGTGGGTGGTCGGTCTGGTCGAAGGTGAGGGCAACCTCCGACCACCGCGCCCGACGCGCCGCCTCATGAGTAGGGGCCGCGGCTAGAAGCTCTCGCTTCATAGCCTTGAAGCTTCGTCGAGAAACATGAGCACACGCTCCCCCATCGACGGTGGCAATGGTGGCCCCAGGCTCTTGGAAGCCTAGGTCATCATCGCCATCATCGATGTTCTCAACGGGGGCCTTCTGCTTGGCCTCACTTCGCCGATTACCGGAGGGAACCGCCGGGGACTTGCCCTCACGGCGCTCCTGCCTCCTGTCCTCCTCCCACTTCCTCGTTCGCTCCGCCAAATTTTTGACTGCGCGGCAATCCATGAGGTCGTGGAGGGAGGTATTGTGGACGGTGCACCACTTGCCGGCTGGGCGCTCCCTGCCGGGAGCACCAGCTTTTTTCTTTTTGTCACTCGCAGGCCTCCCCTTTTGGGTGGCCCGCGAAGCGCCCTCGACAGCGAGGACATGACCCTCGTCGTCGGAATGGACCGACCTCTTCTTCCTCCTCCTGTCACGCCGCCCTGTTTGAACGGCGGATCCGGGGGCGGTCGAAGCTGCCACACCGGAACCGGAGGGGTTCCAAGTCCAGGCCTCCTCTTTGCGAGCCACTCGGTCCGCGAGCTGAAAAAGCTCCGCGGTAGTCTGGGGCTCCTTGGAGGCGATCTTTTCGAGCATGCGGTTGTGCCGCACGCCCCCCCTGAACGCGTAGATTACCGCGTGTGCAGGGATGCATGGTATAGTGTTGCGGACTTGACAGAACCGCTGAATGTACGAGCGAAGCGACTCATCATCCCTTCGCTGTACTGCGTGCAAGTCCGCTTCTTCGCCTGGGCGCGGATATGTGCCCTGAAAGTTCATGGTGAACTGTTGGCACAAATCCTCCCAGGAGTGGATTGACGCGGGTGGCAAGTTCATTAGCCAACCCCGCGCCTGCCCCTTCAGGGCCATGGGAAAGAAATTCGCCATGACCCTGTCGTCACCCCCAGCGGCCTCAATCCCGGTCGTGTAGACCTGGAGAAACTCGGTGGGGTTGACGCTGCCGTCATATTTTTCGGCGATGGTGGGCTGGAACCTTGGGGGCCAACGGACATTCCGTAGACTCGCCACAAAGGCTCTACAGCCGACACCACCAACCGGGGGCACGGAGGGCTGATTCCCACGTCCGTGTCGAGGTGACACTCTGGACGAGGAAGCGCCCTCCGTTGCTTGGGCAGCACTTCGGTCATTACGCCGGCGCTCGATACTGGTGCGGGCGTCCGGCCTCCCACGCAGATCTTCCTGGGGAGTAGGAGTCGACAAAGGAGTGGCGGCCGAGTGGCGAACGGCAGCTGCCGCTCGTCGCGCCCTTCGTCTTGACGACGCGGAGCCGGTGGTAGCTGCACCAGTGGCCTTGGAGGCGGAGGAACGCCCACCAACATCCAGGCGCTGCTGTGCCGTCATGACCAGTTTGGCCACGTCGTCCAGCCATCGTTGAGCTGGAGACTCCGGGTCAGGGACGACAGGCGGGTGACGTAAGAGCGCGCCCGCAGCTTGGAGCACGCCCTGGGGCGTGTTGCCGTCGCCATAGACGAGGAGGCGACGTTCCCCATCTCGCCGTTCTTCTCCACCGCCCGCGATCGGTGAAGTCGCGGATCTTTCGACCCTCTCAGGCACCTCCCCCCGCTTAGGACTTCGGCGTGGGGGGGGCGGTGGAGAACAAGCTCGACGGCGAGGGTTTGGCTCCCCGTCGTCGCCACTCGCACTCGGAGAGAGGTCGTGCGCCTTTGCGTGCTCGGCCATCAGGCTGAACAGGAAAAGCTTAGAGTGCACGGAAGAGCACGAGAGCTCTGAAAACACACGCTGAGCCCCCTACCTGGCGCGCCAGATGACGGAGCGTGAGGCTCCTCACCGGGAGACCGCGCAGGCCCCCCTTTGCCGGTTCGGCCGGGGGCTCAGGGTGAATTTCTAAGCTCTCTGTATGTGGAATGTTCGCTAGAGCCGAAAGAACACACAAGACGCGAGCGATGTATACAGGTTCGGGCCGCTGTGAAGCGCAATACCCTACTCCTGTGTTTTTGGGTGGATCTGTGTATGAAAGAGTTACAAAGTATGAAGCAACCACTCCCTTGTTATGGGTGGTCAATCTCCCTCTCTCCTCTAAGTGGGCAAGGTCCTCCTTTTATATCTCAAGGGGATACCACATGCACCATTTCTCCCTTTCCAAACTGGACTTGCCCTTTCTTCACAAATGGACGGAGATTTGTATGGTTGCCGTCCCAATGATCTTCTGATGGGACGGCACATACCTACCTCCACTTCCGCCGGAGGCAGGCGCGACGTGGGAACGTGGCTGTCTGCTGACGACATGATTAGTGTCAGACGGGTCACAAATCAGTCATTCTTGTCCACCATGAGTCAGCTTAACAACATGCATATTTGCCCTTCTTCACACAACATCTTGCCTGTAATGGTTAGGATGAAGCCTGGCATATATCTACCCAGGACTAACGTGCCATCTCTGGGAGGTAACACGCTAGCTCCGTTTGGGAACGAGCGCCTAGAATCCCTCGTCCTGACGGGATGGGGCGTGGTGTGCGTCAGACCGCCTGTCGCCACCTGACCGCGATCTGACCGGTCTGTGACCTGTCACAGACCGGATAAACGAGTGCACTGCACTGCGTTACATGCGGCATGACAGGCTCAACCAAGCTGTAATAAATGCGGTTAGGTGAGCCCCGCTGTGCTTACTTAATCCATACACGCGGAGGAGAAAACACGAGGGGTCGGGGCGCTTCGGCCCTCGGGGCCGAGGCGGGAGTGGCCCGACCCCCTCGGGAAGACTAAGAGGAGGGCGAACACGTCACCCTCGGGCCCGACGTCCCCCGAGGGTGCCAGGCCACGTGGGCGATTGTGTCTGCCTCAAGCCTCTAGTCATGGTACTCCCGGTCCCACGTCACCGACAATTGCCGATTGAGCAGATTTAGTTTTATATTGTTTTGCCAATAACACCGGCTCAGCAATTGACGATTTGTCATCGGCTCCTAGCCGATCAGCTATCGATTATGGATTTAACCTCGGTTTTCTTGTCTTCTTTCTTGTTGATTGCATGATCAAATCAACTGGCATCCCTTTGAACTCAAGAGCAAAATTTAGAACCTGCACAGGAGTTAAACAGATCTCCCATACAATTTTTTTTTTTTGCATCAACGGCAAGTTGGGTTGAGAAAGTAGAGATAAATATCAGCTTAAGCCCATAGTCTTTTCACATCCCGTAAGGTCAGTTCAACGCCCTCCTCTCTGTGATGAGGTAGGTAACCGGCCGGGCGGCGGGTCTATCGATCACATCACTGCACGCTGTTCTGCACCGCTCGCGGCTCGACGTCTCATATGTGCCGCGCGCTAGCGTGGATGTCCTCCATATTTTTGCGACACACGTTACAAACGTATGTGTTCGCTCTAGCGTGTTCCTAACCGCAGAACGTGTGCACGGAAAATTGAACGATCCATTAACACATGATTAATTAAGTATTAACTAATATTTTTATAAAATAGATTAATATTATTTTTAAGCAACTTTCGTATAGAATTTTTTTAAAAAAAAACACAGTTTAGCAGTTTGAAAAGTGTGCATGCGAAAAATAAGGTGATGAGTTGAAAAACCTGAGGTAAGAACACAAAGAGAAGAAAGAAGGAGATTGAAAAGATACGTAAAACGAGGTGAGTTATTAACGTATGATTAATTAAGTATTAAATATTTTAAACTAAAAAATTATATTAATATGACTTTTTTAAAACAATTTTTTTATAGATTTTTATTTAAAAAAATACACCGTTTAATAGTTCGGGAAGCGTACGCGGAAAAGAATGAGAGAAATCTCCTCTCTTTTCTCTAGCTCAAACGTAGCCGCGCTTAATTAGTCCCAATATACACCCAGAGGTTAGAGCGTTACTACATCATTATTGATGAACACATTTTTCAAACTAACCAATATATTTTTCGATAAGTTTTTATATAATTTTTTGTTATAAAAATCCAAAAAAACTTACTTTAGGTTTTATTTTTAATAATTAATATTAAATTAATTATATGTTAATGACGTATCCCGTTTACGTACTACTCCCTTCGTCCCAAAATATAAGTTTTTTTAGTTATGAATCTGGGCAACTGTATATCAAGATTTATAGCCAAAAGTTGTTATATTTCGGGACGGAGGTAGTATTGAAAAGCTAACCTCTACCATTCATTTGAACAGAGCCTTCGTACCACCTTATCAGTTGACTTAAACCTATAGGTGTCCAAACGGGCGGCACGGCCCGGCCCGGCACGGGCACGGGTCCGGCACGGCCCGTTTCGGCACGGCCCGTTAGGCACGGCTGATGAAACGGGCCGTGCCGTGCCGGCCCACGTGCCGAGCCGCCGGCCCAAGCACGGCCCGTGGATGGCCGGGCCGTGCCCGTGCCGGCACGGCACGCCTGCGGCCCACGGGCCGTTCGGGGCACGGCGGCCCGTGAAGGCAGGCCGGCCCGTGTATAAGGAAAAAAAATTAAAAATGGAAATAAAATGTTTAAAAAAAGTAATGATTTACTAATGTTAAAAAATGAAAAAATGGTATTTAAAAAATGGAAATAAAAGTTTTTTAAAAAAGTAATGATTTGCTAATGTTAAAAAAAAAGAAAAAATGGTATTTTTTTGTTGTGTTGAAAAATTTAAAAATATAGATTGTGATTCATTATTTTGAAATAATTTAAAGATAAATCCACACTTGCGAAAATATTGCAAAAGAATTTGTTAAAAATAGTAATGACCTTTATTGATGTTTATATCATTACAGGATACAATGATACATGCTGCCTCGTTAAAAACTTTGTCATGTAAAAACTCATAGGGGAAAATGAGAAAACCATGACAAAGAAAAGAGTACAGCTCAAAGGTCAGAACTACTTCTAACAAAATTCTACTGGGGTTGGTCTGGATCCAGGTAGAGTTGCTCGAACTGGGCGGCCAATTCTTGGTTGTCCGCAGTGTATTGGGCATGTTGTCGAGCAAGCTCCCAGTCTTTAACGCTTAGTAGCATTTCGACGTGGTCGCTGCGCAGAGTCGTCCTCCGGTCTTCGATGATTCGGCCGCATAGACTGAAGGCCGATTCGGAGGACACCGTCGACACGGGCACCGTCAACACATCCCGTGCTAGTTTTGAAAGCACAGGATATGTTATCTTGTGGTCATTCCACCACCCGAGGACGTTGAAATCTTGTGCTTCGTGGTGGATGGCGTCGCTGTCCAAATAACCGGACAACTCTTCGGCCACAACATGCGAAGAGGCGTCTCCACTTGTAGCCGACGAACTGCCACCACCTTGGATTGAACTTGAAGACGATCCACCCCAAATCCTACCCCACTGTATCTTCTTCTTACCTGTAGTGGGGATAGGAGGGGGTCTCTGCTGGCGAACTTCCTGAAACTTTACTTCATATCTTCCAAAAACCTCATATAATTTACGTCTAACCTCAGTATAAAAAGAACTATAATCTACACCTATAGTATCTCCAACAAGTGATAAAATAGCAGACAATCCCCTTAATTTACACCTAGGATCTAAAACAAAAGCAAAAGCATACAACATAGGTATATTTTTCCAATATTTCAAATATTTTTGTTTCATGTGAAAGACAGGTTCAGTTAGAACGTCATCATTTTCGTATTCTTTAAATAAAGTAGCAATTTCAAGAAGGTTGTGCAAAATTATATTAGCAGTTGGATAATAAACTTGTGACAAAGTTAGAGTACAATCATAAAAAGTTTCTAGAAATTGGTAAAATTTTTGGACAATTGCCCAAACATGCTCGTTCAGTACTGAAGACCCGTCACTGTTTCTTGGGCCACCACGTGACTGAACAAAATCAGAAAGTAAACTACAGATGGTGGACAGCCGTATGAACCGGTACCTCCTCAACGACAGCCGTATGAACCGGTACCTCCTCCACAGATGGTGGAGTTGGAGCCGATCCGGAGTTACCGTCAAACCCCGACATGTAGTTGGGGTCGAAATCACCCAAGGTGAACGACGGCGACTGGTATGGAAAGTTCGGATCCATTCTGAAAATTTAAACCGACATAAACAAATTTTCGAATATTTATTGAATTCACAAACACAATACAAATAATACACAAATTTGAATATTACTTACATATTTCCAACCGCGAGCTCTTCAAACCTCTGCGATCAAACTGTTGAACTACGAAACTAATTTTGATTTTTGACAAAATTTGAGCAAATTTTGTCAAAATCAAAAAAAATGCACACTTGAGAACAAAGAGAGCACTTAAAACACTTGAGAGCACAAGATGAGGAGTGTGGGATGAGGAGAAATGGCTGGGGTTCATGCCCTATTTATAGGGCGAAATTTGAGATTTTTTGGAATTTTTTCGAAATTTTTATGAATTTTTTAGCCTCCCAACGGTTATTTTCAAATTTGAACGGTCAAATAGCCGTTAGTGCCACGTGGCGCCTTCCCATTCGACCGCCGCCCGCCCTGTCAGTGCGCCGCTGGCGCTTTCGGCCTGACGGGCCGCCGGCGAAACGGGCCGTGCCGTGCCGGCCTGCTACAGTAGCCGTGCCGTGCCGTGCCGGCCCGCGGGCTCGGCCAGCGGCCCAAGCACGGCACGGCTACACGGGCCGTGCCGGCACGGCCCGTTACTGTAGCAGGCCGTGCCGGGCCGTGCCTGCTACAGGTTCGGCCGTGCCCCGGGCCGCCCGTTTGGCCCGGCCCGTTTGGCCACCTCTACTTAAACCCATCAGGGTGGGTAGGTTTCACCGTAAAAAAAAATCAGCTGAGCTTCGCATGTATGGATCAATTATGAGATAAGTCGTCGTGATTCAAACGGGCTATATACCCAATTAAACGCACATGTGAAAATATTTTATTTATTTTCTTTTTGGCATGAAATAGGTAACCTATTTTGAGTGTGATGTAGTATTTTTTTTCCTTTTTTTGTCATATATACATGCAATTTCATTTTTTTTGTAAATTGTAAATTTCTTTCATGTTTAGGTTAGAATAATTGTTTTTTTAACTATTTATTTGATAAAGAATGTCTTTGTTTAAATACAGGATGACGGGAGTGATGAGAACCCTTAAATTTTTCATGAGTGGGATTACAAAACACTACTATAGATGTGATTTTTCAGATAGCCAAAACGAGTTTAACGGATTATAGGCCGCCTTCCTGGGCATAGGTGTTTGTGAAAATAATAATTTTTATGGATAAGCATCGTCCGTATGTAAAAACTGATTTTTACATGAAAAATCCTAAGACAATTGCCAGAGAAAATCAATTGACTGCAATAGACTATGGCAAGATAAATAAATAAAAATTCTAGATATCGTAGATCCGTGGGAAAGAATCCACAAAAATCATGGCAACCAGGGTCCGCTGCCGTCGTGCCACAATAGTCCGCCATCATCATTGCCACTGTGGCCGCAACTATAACAAGTGGGCTCCATTATGTTTCTCGTTTGGTACTATATATCACCGTGTTAGTCTATGTGCCGTCAACCTCCCATGCTAAAGTTGGTCATCGGCAGATCTACGTATTGACAAAAAATACATATGTTTACAATTAATGTGCACACACATCTAGAATTGTGCAAAAAAAATGTGACAATCATTTTCCAAGATAAGAAATTCAAAAATATTGGTTTTCCAGTTCCATTTCTAGGCATCAAAAAATATTGTTCTTACCTCAGGTTTTTCAACTCATCACCTTATTTTTCGCATGCACACTTTTCAAACTGCTAAACTGTGTTTTTTTTAAAAAAAATTCTATACGAGGTAGCTGCGAGGCGGGTGGCTAAGTCACTTTCACCCGCAGCCGCCCCGCCGCCGCGCGCCCTCGCGTCCAGCTCCTTCTCCCGCGCCTCGAGGTCGGCGGCCCGCTGGTCCAGTGCGGCCCTCTCGGCGCGGACACATTCCAAATTGCGGCGCGCCTGCTCCTCCTGCGCCGCCTCGCGGAGGGACAGGCTGTCCGCCAGCCGGTGCGCCGCGGCCTCTGCCTCCTCGAGAGCTCGCTCCCGCTCGGTGAGCGCGTCCTCACGGAGGCGGAGTGCGGACTCCTCTTCGGCGCAGGCAGACTCGTGCGCCGCCAGCGTTGCCTCCCGAATAATGGCGGCGGCCTCGCGTTCCGCCAGATCCCTCTCCACCACGGAGGCGCGCTCCTCCAGCACCATGGCGCGCGCCTCAAGGGTTTCCTCACGCCGTCGGGACGCCGCTTCGGTCTCTGCCACCCGTTGTTCTCGGACAGCAGCAGCGTCAAGCACCCCCTGGGCGGCGTCGAGCTTCTTCCTAAGCTCCGCCTCCCAGTTCCCGTGTTGAAGTCGGAGGGCGTCCTGCGTCTCGTTCATCGCGGTGGTGGCGATGAGAGCAGCCTGCCGCTCCTCCTCCACTTCATTGGCAATTTCCGCCAACACCGCTTTACGGGCCTCAAGCTCCGAGACGTGCTGGCGGTGTGCTTTCTGGCCCACCTCCACCATGGCCTCCACCGAGCGTTGCCCCTCCTTGACACACGCCCATGCGGCGTCGAGCTCCGCCCGTACTGTCGGTGACGTGGGACCGGGAGTACCATGACTAGAGGCTTGAGGCAGACACAATCGCCCACGTGGCCTGGCACCCTCGGGGGACGTCGGGCCCGAGGGTGACGTGTTCGCCCTCCTCTTAGTCTTCCCGAGGGGGTCGGGCCACTCCCGCCTCGGCCCCGAGGGCCGAAGCGCCCCGACCCCTCGTGTTTTCTCCTCCGCGTGTATGGATTAAGTAAGCACAGCGGGGCTCACCTAACCGCATTTATTACAGCTTGGTTGAGCCTGTCATGCCGCATGTAACGCAGTGCAGTGCACTCGTTTATCCGGTCTGTGACAGGTCACAGACCGGTCAGATCGCGGTCAGGTGGCGACAGGCGGTCTGACGCACACCACGCCCCATCCCGTCAGGACGAGGGATTCTAGGCGCTCGTTCCCAAACGGAGCTAGCGTGTTACCTCCCAGAGATGGCACGTTAGTCCTGGGTAGATATATGCCAGGCTTCATCCTAACCATTACAGGCAAGATGTTGTGTGAAGAAGGGCAAATATGCATGTTGTTAAGCTGACTCATGGTGGACAAGAATGACTGATTTGTGACCCGTCTGACACTAATCATGTCGTCAGCAGACAGCCACGTTCCCACGTCGCGCCTGCCTCCGGCGGAAGTGGAGGTAGGTATGTGCCGTCCCATCAGAAGATCATTGGGACGGCAACCATACAAATCTCCGTCCATTTGTGAAGAAAGGGCAAGTCCAGTTTGGAAAGGGAGAAATGGTGCATGTGGTATCCCCTTGAGATATAAAAGGAGGACCTTGCCCACTTAGAGGAGAGAGGGAGATTGACCACCCATAACAAGGGAGTGGTTGCTTCATACTTTGTAACTCTTTCATACACAGATCCACCCAAAAACACAGGAGTAGGGTATTGCGCTTCACAGCGGCCCGAACCTGTATACATCGCTCGCGTCTTGTGTGTTCTTTCGGCTCTAGCGAACATTCCACATACAGAGAGCTTAGAAATTCACCCTGAGCCCCCGGCCGAACCGGCAAAGGGGGGCCTGCGCGGTCTCCCGGTGAGGAGCCTCACGCTCCGTCAGCAATGAAGAATAAAACAATATAAAACTAAATCTGCTCAATCGGCTGTAGATATTAAAAATATATAATCATTTTCTCGATGTATATTTATACTAAGTGATTGGGATAGATCGTACAGCATGTGGAGACAGTATAAATCACTTAAATCCAAAGATATACTCCCTCCGTCCCAAAATAAATGCAGTTTTGGCACTGTTCATGTCCAGCGTTTGACCGTTCGTCTTATTTAAAAAAATTACGATTAGTATTTTTATTGTTATTACATGATAAAACATGAATAGTACTTTATGTGTGACTATTTTTTTTTTAATTTTTTCATATTTTTTTCAAATAAGATGGACGGTCAAAACGCTGAACACGGATATCTATGACTGCACTTATTGTGGGACGGAGGTAGTATTAAGATAATGATTATATGAACGTTTATAGTATAGCCGATCAAATAGATCTAGCTTGTATCGGCTAATACTCCGATACCACTCTATATTAAGATATTAAAACATGCAAGATATATCAAACAGAAAGTCTAATATACTCTAATGCAATAAGATCTTAATATAAAGGACAGATTTAGCATAACAATCAAGCATATAAGGTATAAAATAGCTAAATCAGGTAAGATCGCTGAAACCCCGATACTATCTTCGTTAGAGATCATAAAACAAGCCAGATATTGCAATTATAAATATTACTTAATAGATCGAACTCAACCGATGCAGCATTAAGCATAAAAACAAGTACAAGATCTAAACAAGATGATGATAGCTTCAGAAAGATGGTAGATATGCTGTATAATCTAGATTAATAACAGAATCTAACTTTATCGGCTACTCTCTAATAATAGATATTAACCTATCACAGGTTAGATGGCAAAACTAATGAATATTATGAAGCATATATGGCAACTCGATGATTTACATAAACAAGGTTAGAGTATCATAATGATGGAAGCACTAATCCCGAAAACGCAAGCCGCCATGACAAGTTTACCTCTTATTGAAGATCGAAATCGATGCAGCTCAACCCAAAAGCAAGAACTCGTCGAAACAAACGAAAGTAGAAAAGGTGGCGATGCACCGAGAGTATTATTGAACTGTTGTCCTAAATTACATGGGTTCGGGTTATATTTATACCCGAGATACATGATAGGTCCTTGCCGGACACGACTCTTATCTCTAACAAACTCTAAGATACACATAAGTCTTTACGACAGACTTTTGCTCAATCATATCTCTAAGGAAACTACTTAAAATATCCTAATTAATAGATACAATTGCCTGTCTGAGAGCTTATCTCCATCGTGGCAATCCTTTCGTAGCACGTTGATCAATTCCAGAAACGGTTTTATAACCATCTCAATGAAATCGGCTGTATCGGTTGTCCTCTGTCTGATCCATCTCAGCCGATGCAAACTTCAGCTGATGCCTCCGCAACCGATGCGCACTCTATTCTTCGAACGCAATCCTTTGCCAAATCCACTTTGATTCCAATGCCAAACCTGATTCATGGTTTATCAAATTTGGTCGTTAACACTTCCTCATTTTTATCTTTTTCAAATTATTAAATTGTACACTTTTTTAAAAAAAAAATTATATATGAAAGTTACTTTAGAAAACCATATTAATCCATTTTTTAAATTTATTTTAACTAGTACTCCCTCCGTCCCAGAATATAGCAATCTAGGACTAGATGGCTAGACTAGATGGAAGCCATCTAGTCCTAGGTTGCTATATTCTAGGACGGAGGGAGTAATACTTAATTAATCATGCATTAAGTGCTGCTTTATTTTGCGTGCTGAGCGTGCTTTACTCCCGAACACACCTAGTAGTAGGAGTAACAATTACTACACCCTCCATCTAAAATATAATAAGTTTTGGTTGGAAGAACGTGTCCAAATTCGTAATATTAAAATATGTCACATTATCCAATCAAACTTCTTATGTTTTGAAACAGAGAGAGTAGTAACTTAGCAAAATAAATTTATTTTTTATCCGTTTCACGTATACCTATATGAAAAACTAAAAGATGTCCATTTTATTAATTCTTAATATAATTATTATTTATTTTGCCTACTTCCAATATATTCAGGACTTCTGTGAAACGCATGTTTGATAAAATAAAGGAATAGAAAAAAAAGTACGATTCTGACATGAATTCAAATACACAACACAAGAAAGTACATGAATGATGATTTGATTAGACTGCAGGAAAAACACAAGAATTTGATTAGAGAGATAGACTCATAGCAAACTTTTCATGAGATTGGATCTCATGTTAAAAATCCTCCAAAACTTTTGTGTTGAGGCATTTCTTAGGAATTTCGTAACAATAATTTTTAAGAAAAAATTCTATAGGATTAAAATACTAAAAAAATTATATGTTATTCTTTTAAATTAAAAGAGGTATTCTTATCTACTTTTATAAATTCTGATGAAAAACTTATTTTAGAATAAAAGAGAAGAAAAACTTATTTAGGAATGAAAGAAGTATACAAAGAGAGTTTCCTCGGATAAATGCTATATGAGGCCCTGTTTAGTTCCCACGCAAAAACCTTTTACTCTGTCACATTGAATGTTTGGACACATACATAAAATATTAAATATAGAAAAAAACTAATTACATAGATTGTGTAAATTGCGAGACGGATCTTTTAAGTCTAATTGCTCCATAATTTGACAATGTGGTGCTACAACAAACATTTGCTAATGACGGATTAATTATGCTTAATAAATTTATCTCGCGGTGTAATTACAGGCAGAATCTATAATTTGTTTTATTACTAATCTATGTTTAATACTTTAAATGTGTACCCGTATATCCGATGTAGGATGGTTAATTTGCACGTACTTGTATCATACTAGTAGGGGCATTTACAATTAAATTAAAGGCATTGCATGCAATGCATGCAGATGGCACGTAGTTAGGAATTGAAAGAGATGGTCGTACGTGCATGCATGCATATATATCCAAATGATTAGGAAAGTGGCCCAAATCCCACGTAGTAGGGAAGAGAGATGATTGTTGCGTGGGACCGGCTGACCTTTAACATATTCGGCCAAGTGGCCTTGTTCTAATGCATTGAAGGCGGCATCTCTTCCTACTATTAGCTTATCTTAAAATCAACGTATATAATAAATTAGCAACATTGGCTATAATTTTTTTCACCTCTCTTTATCTCTCACTTATACATTTAATGTATTTGTCTTGGTGCTTGTGATAAGCTAGCCCTTGCATGAGAGCTAACACCCTTGATTTTTCACTATCTCTCTCATTCACCTAAGTTTATAGTAGGCTTATAGCTCACTATTATACTCTCTTAGTCAAACAGTGTTCAAGAACATACTGCTCAATTGCTTGGAGCACCTCGCAAAGGGTCCACCAGAAACAATCCGATCACCCATATGGGGCACCAGTGCGCGGACACCCACGTATGAAATACACATTTACTATTTTTTTAAAAAAACAATAAATTATGAGTATATACCTAGGTATACGAATTTGATTCATACCTATACCTAACAACAAAACAACTCAAATTCAACTTTATTTCACAATCCATTATTAAATACCTACTCCTACTTAATTATATATATTTGAATGCTATATACTTAGAGTCAAAATATAACAAAAATAAGTGTTCAAATTTAGTTCAAACTTATTTGAACTAGTTAGTAAAGAAGTTAATGTTCATACCTAAATATTTTTTTTAAAAAAAATCATATTCATTTGAATTGGGTATATACTCAATTTGAATCTTGATGCCCAGGTACCATGGTGCCCCAGTTAATTTTACTATGTTCATGTGTGCTTGGCATAGATAATCAAGACAATAAGTGATTAATTTGTAGTACTACCTCTAAAGTGTGTTGTTCTCAGTTTTAGGCCATCAGGAGCAGGAATTGTTTGAGAAGTGGATGTTTTGGGGAGACCACGATGTGTTGTTCTCAATATTAGGCCGTCAAAAGAGCAGGAATTGTTTGAAAAGTGGATGTTTTATGCCGTTTAGTTGATTGTTAGTAGTGGTTGAGGTATCTAGACTTTATAGTGAGGTTTCCTGTTAGTTTCTATAAAATGTTTTCGGGTTGTGTTTTGTTGGATATGTAGCTTTGGCAAGAAGAATCGGACTACTGCTGTTTGGGTAGTTAATTTGATTCAGCTGGATAGTGCCTTTTGAAAGTAGATTTGGTACAATGTTCTTAATTTGAATGTCAAGATTGATGCGAGTATAAAATTATGGTCGCATGCTGCAAGATGAAGAACATATGGAGAATGTCAAGATAGTATTATATTGTTCTCCTGCTGTTTTATTTTTTGGCAAAATTTACTACACGACACGCAAAAAACGTGTAATTGGCTGAGGGACACCGAAAAACGTGGCACCGCTCATGGACACTACAAAAGTTGTGTAATTGGCCGTAGGATACCGGATGTATTATTTTATCATTTTCGGGATGAAAGTGGTGAGATTTTTATTGAAATGTCTGGATTGCCTCCCGAGTGTCGACGACATCCAGCGCTGAAATTCGGTGGGGTGAGCGTCCAAGAAATCAAATTCGGTGGGGCTGGAAACGGATCACTTCCTCCCTTGCCCCCTATCCTCTCGCCGTTGGGAGCTGGCTGCCACCTCCAATGGCTAAACCCCTCCTCCCAGCTACCGCTGCGGCAGCAGCAGCTCGCCTCCCCTCCCGCCTCGCCATAGGCGCGGCCCCACCTCTCCGCGTCCTCCCCTTCTTCCTCTACCCGCCGCCGCCGAGCCCTGTCATCAGCAAGGGCAGGGATGTCGAGGACGCCACCGTCGGCTGCCCCGTCTGCGGCGTGTTCATGCAGGACGCCGACCCCAACCTGCCCGGCTTCTTCAAGAACCCCTCCCGCCTCTCTGACGATGAGATGGGGGAAGACTGGTCGCCTCTTGCCGCCGAGCTTGATGGATTTATTGGAAATGACGAGGGGAATGATGTGCCGTCAGAATCTGATCTTTAGAAAGGAAGGAGGAGTAGAGGGGGGCATTCCCATCATTTAGAAATTTCTCTCCCCTCTTTCAGCCCAAAAATGATAAAATAATGTGTCCGGTGTCCTATAGCTAATTACACAACTTTTATAGTATCCATGGGCAACGCCACGTTTTTTCGGTGTCTCTCAGCCAATTACACTTTTTTGCGTGCCCTGTAGCAAATTTTACGCTTTTTTTTTTTTTGGCAATCTTACTGCCTGCATAGTCTAATCCTATAGAATCTACTCGTACTGTCAGGACAGCCTTTGTTTTGAGGCGAACTTTGTACTAAATTTTTAGAACATGTCCATTGTCAAGATTATCTTCTTGGTATCTCGCCACACAATTTTGGTCAGATGGGAAGCAAGGCATAGCATAGGTTGGTACTAACTAGAACTCACATGGTGCATTGATCATGTGGTCTTGTACTAGTTTTATTTTCATTACGTTGGACTCACCTGGTGCGCCGTTGATCACTTGATCATCCACAAACAGCAGATGAAAAACACACCAGGTACAGGAGAACCTTGATTATTAACTGATCAGTCGAACGAAAACCGATCTGTTCACAGTTTCAATTAGAGAGGTTTGCCAACCAATTTCATTAAGATTTGGAGGAAATACAGTAAAATGTTACAATGACATTACAATACCGCGGTAGCCAGTGAAGGACCCCATCCAACCAAGAACGAGAAAAGAAAGCAGGGCTAAACCCCGCAGATAGTCATGGCAATTACTCGCGAAATTGGGAGAAAATCCCAGCCACCCCCCAGACAGCAATTTCCTCTTTAATATCCTCCGCCAGTTGATCCAGCGTTTTGGACACGTGTTGGAAAATTTTTGCATTACGCTCCTTCCAAATCAACCAACAAATTAGCATGAATGCACTATCAAAATCCGTTCTGTAGCTTGTCCGGAAACAGCGTCTTGTTGCCAACCACCAGTCAGCCAGTGTGTTCTCCTCATCTGCCGGAGTTTGGAAGCTAGCATTGCACCATCTTCTTTCTGATAATTCTCCACACCGCCGCCGTGAAGTCGCAACCAACAGGTGGTGGCAGTCCTCGTCTTGAAGCTTCAAGCTAGACATGCCATCGTACATGTTATCAGGTCTATGCCAGAACGGCATATCCAGCACAAAACCAAGCCAAGCGAATTAAGGGCAGAAATGACTATCTTGACGTAGGGGAAATGGTTGTGCTCCACAACAATATTCAGGGGAGCACCTACACAAGAAAGGGAAATAAAAAACAAAGAAAATGGTTTGATTCCTTCCATACCGTCTATCTTTCATATGTAAGAACTTGAGTTAAAAACCTACCATACCTGCCATCTCATGCACGCTTCTTTAACATCTTCAGTAGTGTAAATGCAGCAGTGCCAAATAGCCTTCTGGACTGATGGATGCTTGTTAGTTGTGGGGTTTTTCCCAACAAACCAACATCAACTGGAAAAGACCCTTTATCCTTCAGTTTATTTCCAGAACCACCGGCCATATAAAGCTTTGGAAGAGATGGCTGACAGTCATCCATGGGCGCATAGGATGGGAAGAGTTTTACAGTAAAGCGAGATGTTAACACTGATCTCCAATATGGGAAGAACATATTCCTTGTTTGTTCAAGTTCTTGTCTACTTGGTAATTTATTTCCAACAGCCTAGTTCACAAATCAATCAGAATCTCCATGTCAGAAGCCATGCAACAAAAGTTGACAAAACAAAGACACAACACTCTGTGTAAGTCTAAACATATCACTGTTGTTTTCTCAATGACTAATCACAAGGTAATCAATCATACAATCATCTAGGAACAGTTGACTGGATCCTAAAACTTTACGGAAGGTTAGTTTGTCACTTTTAGACATTGACCATCGAGGACCATACATCAACATGCCAGGGCTGGGCAGGAGACTTGTTGCCTGGCAGCTCTAGGCCTATAGCATTATATCAGACGGGAACGGGTATAAATATAATAGACTGGAGAATTCTAGCAATGCCAGATACATATGGGAGAATTCAAGCAAAGGCTCAAGTGGCCAGGTAGTCAGATAAACCATTGCTGCCAGATAGTCAGTAACAAAGTTTATGAACACAGTTACAACCTAATGTCTCCCAGGGTTATAGTCTTGTATTTTTTTTACTGCTATATCAATAGAAACTTTGCACTGTTTGGTGCTGTTCGTTCGAGAAAAAAGAACAGCACAATTGAGAGTTGAAATGAATTACTGATGTGGAAAGGTCATGCAAGTAATTAGTACTAATTTTCAAAAGAACTTGATAATGTTGGTGTTTGGTTCAAATATTGCTTAGCCAGGATCTAACACAGGTAAATGAATTAAAATCTGAATCCAAATAATATCTCTACGAAATAATACATTTCTATTCCATCTCTGCAATCCAAATGCCAATTGCAACCACATACAGCAAAACCCCCTGCATCTCAGGTGTCAAAACATGCGTATAAATTACTAGCACAATGACAACTAAACCGTAATAAACCGGTTGTGAAGTTCTTTAAATTAGACAATCCAGCCATTCCATAAGCATAACAATTGGTCCAGACTGTACAAACCACAGATACTAGAGTTTACCAAATCAGGATTATCCTTAAATCTTGCAACCAAATCAGATTTCAAACATAACAAAAAGAACATATGTGTATTTTAGTCCTTAAATCAACCAGTCAGCAATATTTAACTTCACTGGTCCAAAATAACTTCTCCATCCAAAAGAACTGATTTTTTTTGAGACCTTTGCCCCTGACAATCTCAACATGCAAAATGGCAAAAAGAAAAAAAGGGAGGCAGTTTCCATATACTTACATTTTTAGCTTCAACATTCCGATTAGGCGATTCTCCAGATGCCTTGGTCATGCCAGAATCTTCTGTTTCACACAATAGAATTATTAGGGCATATTTTAAGAAATTTGAGAAAAGTATCTGATATGTTGTCCTGTCCTGTGAGAACAGATACTCACCATGTTTGCACTTTAGCACACTATCTGACTCTTCGCAGTCATAGGGACAGCTTCAAGAGCACGTGGACAAAAATAGTTAAAATATATACATATAAGTCTGAATACAAAAGAAACGTTTTGTCATGGAAGCATAAGACAATCGAGTCAAACCATTTCAGGTCTCCTATGTTAATTCCTTTTCCAGTAGGAGCAACGCCATGATCCTTGAGAATTGATGAAATATTTCCAAGGACACCCCGGTGAGATACCTACATGATATTTTTTTACTGTTTAGATAAAAGTGAGCAAAAATAAAACACATATCACATCTAGTAACCATTAATGATAATAATAGTTCTAAACACTAAGATGTTGTCGTTTTTGAAACAGTGGAGACCATTGGTACCCGAGAAGATGGAAGGATCAACTGGAAGAAGCCAGGGGGTAGGGGCTTGCTCGATGCCAAAATTCGACAAATCCACGCAGGAGAAGCAGCTGGATGAAGGCAATGAAGAAACCAAAGACTGAAAGCATGGGTTGATGATTACGCTGTTTCTGTTTTCCTGGCACAGGCTATGTCTGTTCAAGTGTTAAACCTGGGATGTCTTAGGGCAGTTTTTCTGTTTTAGATACCCTGTGTTTGTCGGGTGTTTTAGCACTCTTTTGTTAAGCTGGTGTTCCCAGCAGCTGTATCAAATCTCTTTTAAGCTTTGAGTAAAGCCGGGCTCTCAGAGCCTTTTCTCTAAAAAAAAAGGCATCATGTTCTAAAAATTGGTGAATCCTCTGAATTTTTGCAGAGCAAATTCTTTGCATCTATCTCTGCAGCAAATACAGGTCTAGTATAATTTATAGATGTGTTAATGCAGAAACAAATGATAAAAGGAGGAAATCCAAGCCGTTGGATTGAGATTCAATACATAGATAGTGTTTGACTTGAATAATTTGGTCCAAAATAACAATAGGACAAAACAAGGCAGATTGATCAGATATACTTTTCTTTTCCTTTCCTTGCTAGAAAAATGTTGTCAGGCCAGAAAAGCCAACCAATGTATATTACTGTCCCTTTCGCTGTAGGGGGCATCATGATGAAACAAACTTTATAAACTTTAGCAATTAACTGATGCAAGTATCCATAGCCTTCAAACAAGTTATACCCTTATATTGGTATTCAATATAGTTTGGCATAAGCATGAATTTGCACTCACGGTAATCCTTTGCAAAATGTACCACCAAAAATTCAGCTTTGGACGCCGAGACTATGGGACAAGGGCCATATTTTTTTTTAAATGAAAGGAGTAAATCAAACAAAAGGGGTATTTATGCTATGACCTCAAAAAAATTTGTACCTCTGAATGAGTCTGGATATATTCATCAAGAGCTTCACCAGCTTCAGAAATCATAGAATTAAGCACCAATGCATTACGAAAAAACATTCGCATATCATCCTGCTGTTTACGTGCCTTGCTATTTTTACCACCTGTTAGTCCAGGCCCTTCTGTTTCTATGGAAATGATGGATCCCGTAATACGATCCTTGATAATATCAAACCCACTCAGGTTATGGTTGGTGTTTCTCTTAGAGGAAGCACATGTACGAATTTTCCGTTGAGCTGCAAGGAGCAAAATAGCTGCATGGACAAGCTTTCCCTCCTTAATGTAATTCCATAGTTCATCAAGAACATTATCTGTGTAGTCTGCAAGCAGTCTGGTCGTGTCCAAGAAGATCTTCTGCAAAGGCCATCAATGAATAACAGAATTAATTTCTTATCTCCTAGCATGTGTAATCAGTTGACTTCAAAATTATCAACAACCAGTGACGAATCAACAAACAAATTAGTAAACAATAACCTTTAACTGCACATAAACATGAGTCAGTAAAAAAACACAAACCTTCACCATAAAAAAAACACACATGCCTGCTGACACGTCAACATGAATGCAAAACGAAATCACAAGACTACAGTTGTCTCCCACACAAATGGAAATACATAGATTGGATGTTCTGAAGTCCTCTTATAGCAGAAGTAGATATTTGGCATGAGCTCAACTACTTACTATTGTTATGTAAGCAAAGTAGTAATTGTAGCAAGAGATTTCAAACAAACCATCTCAGGCAGACAAAGCAGATGGACAAGCTTGTAGATGAAGTCAAAATCCACTTGTTTGTGCTTCTGGTCAGTTAATAGATTGTCCTCAAGATACTTGTGCATGCAAGTGTTCTCAATGGCAACATGGAGTGGGAGGAGGCCCTCGATGACCTTTTGGCCCGATGTGCGTAAATTCGCCGATGCACCATAGCGAAGCAGCAACTTAATCATGTCAACAGAGAAAGTTTCAGCAGCTTGATGGAGGGGGAAGTACCCATAGTTACTCATGCAGTTGGGGTTGGCACGCATCTCGTAGAGCTTAGGCGCCTTGCCCTCTAAAACAACCTTAGCACAACGCAGGGCATTGTGTGCAACAATGAAGTCGAATGTTTGAGGGGTGATGATCAAACCCCAAGCCATGCAATCCAAATTTTCCCCATACAGTCTGAGGAAGCTCCGAACACTATCTCTTTTAAGGATGAGACCCAGTTCACTGGATATTTGACAAAATTTAAAGAGCACCTCCTACAGTAATATCATTCCATGTTTGAGAAAGGATTAAAAGGTAAATCTACCAAACTATTCAAATACTGTACCAGAAAAACAAAGCGCGTAGTAAAGAGAGTGATAGTAGAAAATTGACCTATGAAATATATTAAATGAAAAGAATAAAAAACCTGAGGAGTACGGTCTGGGGCAATTATATTTGTGGACCTGGAGGCAGCAAGTGCAGCCCGTACTTGAAATCCATACTGAAAAGGAGGATTCAGTCAAGAAAGAAAACAGATAGGTAAATTCTAAAGAAAGGGATGGACTGGGATATCATAAGAGCAGGTAGTTTTTGTACCTGTTTGATCAATTGAACCTTGCTCGTAAAGTCTGCTGTGGGTGGAAAAGGAGGACGAGGAGGATCCGGGGGGTCCCATGGGTCCCACTCAACTGCATCTGATGACTCTGATATATCTGTTCTTTCACCATTATCTTCAGAATGAACAGCTTTCACAGCATTGGTTTTGTCGAGAGTTTGCATTGGCATTGCTGAGTCAAAAAAAAAGTAGCATGTAATTACAAGAACAAACAATCTGGCATGCTGCTTGGATGTGACTTTTAGTGCACTTCTGATAGGCAAAAATGAAATGCATAGAATAAGTGAGGAAGTTCAAATTTAAGAGAGGCAATTAGATAATGGGAAGTCATCTACCATACAAGTATTGCAGACTACTGAAGCAAACAATTGTGGCAAACATGTAAATCGCCTAGCACTTAGTAGACATTCATTTTTTATAGTGTGCCATTTTATTGGCTTACCACTGAACAGTTCAATTGCTAGAGGCTACCCCCATTTAATTTACATGATACAGATTCTTCACTAAATATTCCTTTGCTTCACAATATCTATCCAAGACCACCATGTGCACAAAACAAGTAATCACTAAAGTGACCATGCATGCTCATTACTAAATGACATACTGGACAGGCACTTGAACCTCATATAAATAAGGGGGTTAGGAGTGAAAAAATAATGATAACTAGGAGATCAATTTCCTCAATGGATAAACAATGCAAGCCAACACATGTCAGTCGAATGGACAACCATTACAGAATGGATGGGGTACGTAAAAGTATATGTTTTCTGTGGTGTCTTCTGAACCAGGCTGCCAACTATTCTTTAATCCTTTAACAGAAAGAGCTTGTGGTTGAAATCGTGCACTCTACAGCTTACACCCACTCCCCATCACTTTAGAAAGATCTCTTGTGGATGAATGTACTAAGACGTGTGTGTTGTTTTTGAAAAAGTTGTATCCTCTGTACATGTGTGCGTGCAACAGATGAAAAGGTGCATCTTTCTAGAAGTCTAGAACTTAGCGGTGTTGTAGAGAAGTTGTATGAAGCCACATATAAGGAATGGATGGCATAACCTTGTACTGACTAAGCCGCATAAGCTGCCAGTTAAGCTGTACAGGCGCTACAAGGTGGGTAAGCACACGAATTTTCCAATTACCGGTTTTCAAGGTTGGAACTTTTATTATTATATCCACTCGATATACCACATCTGTAGATACTATGTTAGTCGCATTATAAATTGGACCGCAGATATTGTAGGACTATGAACTATGTGCAGTTTAGAGAACAAAATTATAACGTGGATTACTTAGAGCATGAACAACCAAGCCACAGTATAACATTATGATGAACCATGGAGAGTAGAAGGAACCTAAAGTTAACTGCCAAGGGCAGGAACCAATGTAATTCATATAGCTCAAGTGAAAAGTAAAGGTTTCAGACTTGGCATGATGAATACTAACTTGGAACCTGAGGGTAGCAAAACAACAACTCTCAGATAAAACCAGAGCATGTAAAATAATATAGGACAACGCCATTCGGATTAGTAACAGAGAGTGTGGGATTGGTAAATACTAGTAAACATCACAAATTTCAAAAATCTCCTGGATAGGGGATGTGGAAACTTGTTGAGGGAGAAAAAAAAATTTTTAAAAAAACTTCCTTTCCGAGTGACAATTAAAAAGTAAAGTTAGATCGAGTGGGTGCATAGCTGCAAAGGAGGGAGGGGGAGAGGAATCGCACCTAGGGTTTGGCCGTATGTGTTGGGCCGTGGCGTGCACGGATCGTCGGCGGGGACGATGGCAGAGGAGAGGGAGAGAAGGGAGGGAAATCGTCACTGACCTTTGGCGGCCGGAGGGAGGGGGAATCGCCACTGACGACGAACGAACGAAGAGACCGAGGCCGAAGCTTTCCCTGCCTTCTTTTGCTTTCCGAGGAGGAGGAAGGGGGGGGGGGGGGCGATAACGAGAATTCCCCTGCCCGTCCAGCAAAAGCTTATTATTTGCAACATATTTTTTATTTTCAACTACATATGCACACGTAAGTTGGAAATTTTATTATTTTCAACATATTTTTTTATTTTAAAAATAAACTATCTCAAAACTTTTCTTTTCTAAAATTCGAAGCTTTTTTTTGTCACCACGGCGTGGCGAAACTATGCTGCTACGCTACCCGATGTACTATTCCATAATCAATCTGATTTCTAAGTATATGCAAACACACACGCACAAAAACATTACTCTCTAACACACGGCTCAAAATAAACATAAATCAACAACACATCCTCTGATGGTGACACATATGTTCATACTGGTTTCAGATCCTCAACGCGAGGTAATACCCTAGTCCAGCTGTAGGTAGATTGGATCTGCGTCCAGTGAATATGAGTGAGTCTCTAACCCCTTAGGGTTCATTGCCGGCGCCCCCTTATATAGTGATGGGGGCATTTGCCGGCATGCTCAATATAGTATCCCTTATAATCTGGGTACATACCATCTATATACAGATACAGGATAGGTTTCCTCAGTCGCTATCCCTTCCCGTGTATTACAAATGATCGGGTGAGCCTACGTCACTCAGCCCACCCCATGTATTGTAGCCAAATACGTCCCGTAGAGTACTCAGATATAATGTCCCTCACACGTTCCTTTCTCTAAGTCTTTCCTCATTCCTCCCCATCTCATGTGTTCCTTTCCTCCCGTTTCCTCTTTTCCCTCCTCGATAGCAGGCGGCAAGTGTGACAACAGGAGAGGAGTGCGGGAGCGGATGACCTCAGGTGTGGCAGGGCCTCAGCAGCTACAACGGTGGCAGCAGTCAGGGATGGACCCAGGTTTGGCCTAGCCCCAGGGGTAGCTAGGGTTGTCAGTGAGCCGAGCTCGAGTCGAGTATGGTTTGAACTTCGAGCATATAAACAGGCTCGAGCTCGGCCTCGAGCTTTTTCGAGCTTAGATTTTAAATAATCTGTACATATGAGAGCGTGGGAAATCACCATGGTACTGGACTTGCACACGCAGCAGTAGACTTGTGCTGGTACTATTATCTTTTTAAAATATGATGTGACTGGTAATATTAAGGGGTCAGGGCCTGCACGCGGCACGCATGCACCCATGCTCGGTTTCTATGTAGCTTTTTATTGGGAGTTGGGAGATGCATGCTCGGTTTCTATGTAGCTTTTTATTGGGAGTTGGGAGATGAGTAGTACTCCCTCCGTCCAAATTCGTTGTACTAAGATATATCACATCCAGTACTAGGTTGGTTTTTTATGGGATGGAGGGAGTAGTAGTAGTCGCTGCTGCATGGAAAATTTTAAAAATGTGAGAGACAGTAATGCCAGCTGAAAAAAAAAACGTTGGGAATCTAGGCTCGACGAACTATTCGAGCTCGTCTCGTCAAGCTCACGAGCTTGGAGGCAGGCTTGAGCTCGGTTCGGATTATTCACGAGTCAAGCTCGAGTCGAGTCGTAGCGAGCCAAGCTCGAGCAGCTCACGAGCCTCGAGATTTTTTGACAGCCCTAGGGACAGCCCACTGTATATTGGACTAACGAGCAAATTACATGGTGAATAATATATGTCTCTATATGGGCTTTAAATCCTAGGCTCTGAGCCATGGTCTAGGTGCTCCAGGACCTAGGTCCATCTTTTGACCACGGGAGGCGGGTCCAGCAACGCCAGCCTCAAGAGGGGCAGGTCCGCTACCGTCGGAACCCAAGGCCGACGGTGACAGTTGTCGGACGACAACAGCAGCGGACTGTGACAACGGCGGCAACGACTTGGACGGATGAGAGCTTGAGTTCCGGTTTTAGTTTTTTCTTGTGATTTTTTTAAGTGGACAGCTGTGAAAATCATTTTTGCACGCGGTTACACCTCCCGTTTGAGAAAATACCAATTTTCGCAAACACCTTTTGGCAATATGGCCGCTAGCCGTTTTCAAAAATGTGCTTTGGCCATTAAAAAAAAAAGGAACCGTCTATCTGTTTGTCGACAGATTTTTGGGGCAAAATCACCCACATTTTTCCAGCCCTTAGATCTACATCCAATGCATAGAAAAAAAATAACTAGAAACAAACTTTTTACCGTGTGGGCCTTATGGAAACAAAAAATAAACAACAATTAGGCTGAAAATCAAGCCCAAAACACAGAGCCCAATAGAAATTAGACACGAAATTATCATTCAAAACTTTTGACACAATACAAATGGTCGGAACCATACAAAAGAAAAAGAAAAAAAATACTCATACTAGTGTAGAAAACAGATTCCACAGTACAAAACTAGGCCATTACTAACTCAGAACTTCATTAACATTTTTCATTGTGGCATGTGTGCATAGAGAGAACAAAATGGAATCTCACAAAAATTGGTAAAGAATTTTACAAGCTCATTCAAGGAGAAAACATCTGTCAGAAATCACTGCAGAGAAGACATGTATCAATCAGTGATATTTGCTCTAATACCTTTAACAACCGATTTGATCAAACGAGCACATCTCATATGTTGAGCTTGAAATGCCACCATGAAACTCAGCTTCTGCCTAAACAGCACCTGTCAGGATTGCAGAAAACAGTGCATCAGTAAACTGCTAGGATATGCAACGAGATATCTGCAAAAATAGGGATTTTCTTTGTGCACGAAAATTTTCTTTGTGAACCAAAGAACTGAAATTAGATAATCCTACCAAAATTAACTCTGAATTAAAAATTCATAATAACTATAAAAATGCCCATCTAGCAGGGCATCAGCCTCCCTAGATTCGATATATACATGGTAATAAGGACATTCCACCGTGACAATTTCAGTTACAAGAAAAAATGAAGTTCTAGCTACCAATAATCAGTTACAAGAAAAAATAATAAAAATTACATATGTAACTAAGGTATACTTCCACTGTAACTGGACTGTAAGTGGTGATGAGTTGAACTGTAAGTATGATCTAAATTGTACTAGTGATGGATGGTGTTGCATGAAACACAAGGCAACACAGATAAATAGAAAATAACAGTACAAAACTTGGTCTACATTACTAACTAGCAAAAACAAATATATCAGGCACAGATCTAAGAAGATGAAGATGCCTAGGGTTCCTCAAACTACGAGTCCCTCACTTTTCACACGATTTATTGATAAAACCAATATCAAAAAGTAACATTCTAATTACCAACTCAGTTACAGTGAAAGATAATAGAAATTACAACTATAAGTGAGGTATATTTCCACTGTAACTGCACTATAAGTGCAATACAAGTCCATCACTTTTCACACAATTCATTGATAAAACCAATATCAAAAAGTAACAATCTAATTACCAACTCTCAGTTACAGTGAAAGATAACAGAAATTACAACTGTAAGTGAGGTATATTTCCACTGTAACTGCACTATAAGTGATGATAAGTTGTACTGTAAGTGTGTTTTAAGACTACATGAAACCTAAAATATTGACTTCATCTCATGAACAAAATTCATAACTGAAAATACCATTTGAAAACTTAACTAAATCACCAGATGTAAGAAGTGGGCATCAAATACAGATTTAGATCAACCATTCAAATGCCTCAAGAGATATTTTTTTTCTGGGGTATTTTCCTAGGAGAAAACATCTAAACGTTGCAACAGAAATAAAAAAAACACTGATAAACCATAAAAGGCACAAGTTCTCCTTTTATGTTTGAATGAAAGGAATTAATAGACACATAAGAGTTATGTCCAGGCAACACTTATTATGCAAAAATCAAGCAGAATCTACGCAAAGACAAAGAAAAGAAAGTTAATGTTGGTTGCATACACTAACAGGCAACATAAATGAAGTGGCCTCACACTTGCAATGACGCAAGAAGGCTAGCTAATTTCAGTAAAGACATATAGCTAATTCAAAAATGGATGATGACCGTACACAGCATTGATTGGAAAAAAAAAACCTATAACACAAGGGGAAGCAGTACAAACTCACACATATTCTAACTTTTGCATGCACAACTGACAAAAAGAGTCCCTAGGGTTCCCAAACAACAAGTGTCCTAGTTTTCACACAAATCAGTAATAAACCAATGTCAATCAATTACAAAATCTAACTACCAATAGTCAGTTACAGCGAGATATAACAGAAATTACAGCTGTAAGTGAGGTATATTTCGACTGTAACTGCACTGTAAGTGGTGATGAGTTGTACTGTAAGTATGTTTTAAGTTAGAACTATTGTAATTTCAGACTGCATGAAACACACAATATTTAAGTTAGGTAGTCAGATTACAACATGATTTCTAATGCTTTCAATTACATACACCAACCATACTTGTGCTAAATTACGTGCAGGGGCTGATAGAACAAAGGCTCAAGTAACAAGGACAGTTGAAGGTTAGAATATCATGCTTACCTATTATTATGCATCATATGTGATCTTCGTAGAATTTTTTTTTTTTGACCAGGATCTTCGTAGAAAATTTCATCTAGCACAAATTTATATATAAAAAAATTAGTCATGACACATGTAGTAAACAAAAATAATCTAACTACCTACATTCAGTTACAGTGAGAAATAACAAAAGTTACAACTGTAACTACGGTGCATATGGACTGTAACTGGACTATAACTGGAATCATGCTTAACTTTCTCCAAAAATTCAGTACTCATGCAATAGCATCAGCAAAAAACAAGTATAAATAGATACTATACTGATTTAACAGAAGCTATAAATTTGATTGTTAGGCTCGACAATTGCCATGCTTTGATAAGACTGGTTAAACTCGACGCTGTGACCACTTATATTTACCGAACTGTTCACATGCAGCGTGCAGAGGCCAACCTGAGAAGCAAGGGAAAAATTGTAAAATAAAAGAAATGTTGGTCAGTTTTGCAGAGTGCTCAAGACTGACAAACATGCGTTGTGTTGCAGCTAAAAGTAAGTGCTTGGCTTTGCATGGCAGGCACTGGCCTTCATCTGAAAGAATCCGTGCTATGACCAGTGAACAAAGAAGATGGTAGAAATACACACAGGAAAGAAATCAGTATTTAGGGAATTCTTGTTAGGACCGGATGGGCTATGGTTGGACCGTTACAACAATCCTCCAATCCAGCCCAAGAAGGCCCAGTTGGAGAGGCAACAAAAGCAGCAGCAGCAGGAAGGTTGGGGGCATCGATTGATCACTTGGACTTGGTGGAGCTGAAGCTCTCGACGGCGGCGGCGACCTGGGCAGCCGGTGGGCACCCTTGTCGATCTCTCTCCCCTACCTCTCCTCCTACTTACAGCCTTCTCTCTCAGCTCTAGAAGCTTCCAGAATTTGTATTACTTAGTTTCTTCTTCTCTTTTCATCCCAAAACAATTGTTCCTTGTATGGTGGATGCTTGCTATTAAGTTGGAAGAAGTGGGTTGTTAACAATCTGGTATCAGAGCCGTTCGGTTCATTGGGATTCTTGTCATGGAGGTGTTGGGGAGGCAGCCATGCAAGAGGGAGCAGGAATTGGGTTGGGGAAGTTTTCATCCAAGCAGCGCCCACCAACTGTTCGATGGAACGCCAAGCCAACCTGCGATGTCCAAGAAAGATCAGAGCATATCTGAGCCCATTCCCATCAATTCCACCATGAAAAAAGAGGAGAAATGGCTAGATGAAGCTTTGGATCGGATATTGGAGAAGTTTGAACAAATGGAGGCCAAGCGTAGGTGTGATGAGAAGATTGATCGAATTTTGAAGAAGTTGGACGAGATAGATGCTAATAGGAACAAGTTCTTCGAGGAGATGGGTGCCTCTATCAAGGCGACCACTGCCGTACTCAATGCTGGATCATCTCTACCACCCATGGCACCGTCTCCTCTAGCGCCTACCAAGTGTTTGACGGAATGCTCCAACAACAACATCACTTGGGTGGCTGCGAATTCAAGTCACATTGGTGAGGTGCTTGCTCCGATAGCTGCCTGGGAGCTAGGAGACAGAAAGGACATGGACCAAGCTCCCTACATTGTCACCAAGGACCTCCTCAAGGTCACGCCCACCAAGTGTTCGACGATATGCTCTAGCTCTGACACCAAGCCCGATCTCACTGTAGTTGCTCCGGTTACTTGCACCACCCTCGCTGTGTCATCAATGGTGTTGTTAGCTTCTGACGGCACCACTGGCAACACTAACATTGACGCCCCTGTTTGTTTCAAGGAGACGCATGCCATGTGCTCGATGGTCGGCCTCGACGTCAATGGTGGCAATGACCAAGCTGTGGTTGCATTCCAAACCAAGACAGTGGTGTCCAAGGACGTTTCAGCATCCGTCCACCCCATGGGCAACCTAGCAACCAGATTATTCGTTGACAAGATGATGGTACAATGTGAGCTGCAGCCAGTACCTTGTGAAACGTTCAACTCCTATGACACAAGAGTACATATCTTGCAACCTTGGCCGCCGACAATTAAAGTAAGTTGGCTTGCACTGATATTTATTGAAATTGGAGTAGCTCACACTGATATGATGGATAAAGTGTTGCATTGGGCTGATCTAAAACCATGGCCTCCACCTTCGGGAAATGGCAGTGTGCATTTCCTGATCAGTGCACATGCAAGTGTTGAATTACAGGAATTAGATTTGGCTGAGGCAAGGGAAGGTGAGTTATTATCAGTTGTTGACCTATGGTTTGTTGAGATGTGGCACTCAGGTTATGCAATCCTCAATGAAAATTATGAAGACTATAACCTGCTTCAACTCCTATTATGCAAGAAGTGGCTTAAACTTGTACTATGTGAAATGTGCTGTAGAAGATATGAACTGAAGTTGCCAATTGGGTGTGATCCTAAACAGTACATTGTTGACTTGATTCTAGAGTTGGAAGGTACTTTGGAGGCTCTGGGTGATTATTGTTTCCTGTGTCAGGGAGTATGGTCTGAATTCATAGTTGGCAATAATTTAGATTTTTTGAAGCAGCTAGAATTAACATCTGATAAGCTGGTGCAAGTAACCTCGAATCTAGTAAGAACATGTTATATGCAGAAGTTAGGAACTGGAGAGGAACACATACTCAAATTCAAATATGCTTGTAATGGATGGCCCACAAGGAAGTTCAGAAAGATGCCAAAGAATGATTGTAATGGACACTGGAAGATGTCTAGATTGTTTGTGAACCTACATTACTTCTCCTTTGGCTTATCGACTGCTAAAACAGTTCAAAAGGGCAGCTGCTATCTAAGGGGCTCTGACAAGGTGTTGTTAACTAAGTTGGAAATGCAGAGTTGTGTGAACCTGGGCGATGATAATGTTTCTTGTCACACGATGGCTCCTAGTGAAGGAATGGATTTTTGTGAGTTAAAAGTGCTTGAGGTAACAAGTGATGGATGCCCAATATTCTGGATTTTGGTTCTAGCAGCTACTGAATGGAAGGTTGGAAATTATACAATTCTAACTGAAGGGACTTATACCAAGATGGCTGTTTGTTCAGAGCAGAAATTACAATGTGATGCATTAAAAAGAAACCAGACAGGGGCAAAGCATGTTATCCAGAGGAACACATTTGTTGCTCCTGGGAATTTAGCCTACTCAGTAACCAACAACTATCTACCAGAAGGCAACAAACATAGAACTATGGCCACAAGGGTGAATGTTTTTGGACATGGTATCCACTCAACAGAAAACCAAGGATTTTATTCAGAAGGGATTCAGGTGCATTCGAGTGTCCAGAAAATTCCTGCTCTTGTACTGAACCGTGAATTAAGTATGGATTTTAGCAAAGATATTGCAGCTCCAATGAAATATGCTCTACAAGTTTCTGAATCTTTTGAGCTCAACAGGAGCAAAAAGGTACATGATCTATTCCATTTCGACGATGGTTTACTGTCTAGCAGCCAAGAATTGGAGCACCCATGGGATCCAGGAGGTTTGCTTCATCGGCTTGGGGACAAGACGATTTTCAAGGAGAGGGGATTGTTAGGACCGGATGGGCTATGGTTGGACCGTTACAACAATCCTCCAATCCAGCCCAAGAAGGCCCAGTTGGAGAGGCAACAAAAGCAGCAGCAGCAGGAAGGTTGGGGGCATCGATTGATCACTTGGACTTGGTGGAGCTGAAGCTCTCGACGGCGGCGGCGACCTGGGCAGCCGGTGGGCACCCTTGTCGATCTCTCTCCCCTACCTCTCCTCCTACTTACAGCCTTCTCTCTCAGCTCTAGAAGCTTCCAGAATTTGTATTACTTAGTTTCTTCTTCTCTTTTCATCCCAAAACAATTGTTCCTTGTATGGTGGATGCTTGCTATTAAGTTGGAAGAAGTGGGTTGTTAACAATTCTGAATCTACTAACAGATGCAAGGAGTTTAACAGATCAGTCAACTAATCTCTGAAAATGAAATGCAACATTCACATAAAGTTGCAACGATGCTTCCCCTACTCCAGCAGAAACAAAACACAGATAACTACATGACAAAACAGATGAATTTACTCACATGACAAGTCAGCCGATGCAGAAGGGAATGGACCAAACAGGGTGTTGTAGTTGAGCCTCTTGATCAAATTTCACAGCAAAAGAGTTAACTGACTGACAGGCTCCACAAATAATTAACATGGCAACAATATTGGGATGGGTCATTCAGAATAAAGAAGAAAAAAATGCAGCCATGCAGGCTGTTGTTGTTCTGAATAACTCAGGAAAGCACATATTAACTTTTTATTAGAATTATAACAAAAACAGATGTAAAGAGGGCTAGTAAAAAAATGCAACACTAGTAGACAATGCACAGTTAGATGCAACCAAAAAAAATCATTACTCTTCATTTCTGCCATTGCTCACAAAACTTGATTACAACAAACTAGTGTAGACCAATGGATGTTCAAGGACTTAGTCAAAAGACATAAATAACTTCTAATTGCTAAAAAAACTTAATCACTTTTGCTGTATTAATTTTCCAAGAGAAAGTATATGGGTGTGGGGCTAGCAAAATGGCAAGCTTCAGGTAAATAGTGTATACAACTATCAACCTTTACCAAGTAAGTACAATATTGCAATGATTCATTCATAATAAAGAATAAAAAATATGCAAGCATGCATGCTGCTGATGTTCTAAATGATGAAGGAAAGTGCATCTGAACTTTATATTAGAACAATAACAGAAGGGAATCGTAACAGAAGCACATGGAAATCATACATCATCTTGTTTTGCAAATTGAACACAACCTATATCTTTAATCAACGCACAGTTTAGATGTGAGCTTGCTGCAGCCTGCACAGGGTTGCTCAATCAAGTTTGTACTGTAGAAGGGATCTTCATTGGTTCTATCGTATAAGACACAATGAATGGAGCTTTAAAGGTGCTTGCAACTTAACCAGCTGAAAGATTTAGGTGTATAACTGACACTGCTTTGTTTCATAAAACAAAGAACATGGTAAAAGCTTTTGATATTCTAAGGTGGACACATTTACAATTTATTGTTAACAAACACAGAAGGAGACGTGCATGTTAAGAACAGAGGAAAAAAAACAAAATCCCCTCTACAGGACAGAACAAAACAGAGGGGGAAAAAGATGCTAGCAAACCTGTAAATCTGCCAAAAGCATGTCCAATTTATTCCGAAAAATGCAAATCACACAAAAAAAATCCCCATCTACCAGCCACAAATCCGAGCTCAGTGACAAGACAAAAAAAAAAAAATCCAGCCATCGTTTCCACCGATGGCTAGTTCGGTGGTTACGATTTAGTCTAATCTCAAATCACACAAAGCAGATATACTTCAAAAAAACAGATCAGACCTAGAAAATTTCAAATAGTGTGTAGCTTTACCTATAAATAAACAGATCAGAGCACTACTCACCTGGAACTTAACAAAATAAAAAATCAACAGCTAGGCAATCTCATCGGCATGACATAGAATTCAATAGATCAGGGGACTAATCAAAACAAGGGCAGGACGGAGGTGCTCCGCGTGTTTAGGTTCCATGACATAGAAATCAACAGATCAGGGGACTAAACCAAGACCTATACCGATTCCAAAATCTAAAACAGTTAAACAAACATCAGATCCGAACATTAAGAGCTACCTGAAGCATCAAAACCTAGCTGGAATAAGATTGAAAAAAAAAATCAACTAATGATGCAAACGAATAGGAGACAAGGAGAGAGAAATCAGCAGAAAACTCTCCGGCGAGCTAAATCACCATGGCGACCTACTTCTCTCGCGCGCGCATCGGCAAGCCCTCTCTTTCGCACACGCCGGCAAGCCAGCTCTCTCTCTCTCTCCGGAGAAAACAATGAAGAGAAAAGAAAAAAAAGAGTGAAAGAAAGAGAGCGAGAAGAGAGCTGAGAACAAAATGGCTACGGACAGAAAAGCGCGGAGCCCGAAATTTGACAGGGATAACCCACATTTGACTACAGGCGCGGTCTGATTACACATGACGCAGTTGCATCCCTACCCCCGCATGCGCACCAATCTTAGCGCAAATCCTACGGTCAGAAAAACGACAAATATTAGGGAAAGAAATTTGATGACAAATATCTAGCAAAATTGTTAAAAAAATCGTTTATGTTGTAGTAGTGTACCATTGTAACGCATTTGACGCACGAGAGTTTTTTTTGTTTCTATAATATGTAAAAGATAAAGATTAAGAGTTGAAACGGCCACTTCATTTTGTTTCGATTCTACCACCGTCTAACTAAACCAACCAATTTTTGGCCAAATTAAAATATATACTCCCTACATGTTAAAAATAATTGTTGTTTTGAACAAGCACCCGATCTAAAAAAACAAACAACTTTCATCACTGTTTCATTTCTAGTACAATATATAGAGAATTATCAACAAATATATTGTTTGTTTTATTTTATTTGGTACTTTATTCATACCATTACAACTTCACGGTTTTTAAATATACCATTATTATTTATATATTTGGAGTCATATCATTACAATCTTATATGAATTGGAGATATGCCACTACGTACCTCTTTAATGGATCTTCTGAATTCTTTGGATAAAACTAACATTATCTTATTCCTCCATCCCCTCCTCTCTATTCATCCTCACTTCACCCGGGCCGGCCCATATCCAACGGGCTTGACCAACTACTGCCAGGACCTGCTGCCTGAGCGTCTCTCGCCGCTAGAGCTTCGCCGTCCACTGTCCGTCGCCGCGCCCCGCGCCCAGCGCCCAGCTCCGCTGTCAGTGGCACGACCACCCCGTCGCCATGGGCCATGGCTAGACTTGCTGCTTTGAGGAGGATTCGTGTGGGGAGAAGATTTTTTTTTTTGCCAGGTCGGCCGAAACATTCGGTCGACCAATTTCATTTAAGATTGGGGGGAAAGTTTGTTACATAAACTAGCTTACAATGACAGCAGGCTATGAAGACGGGCAGGAGGCTAGGCCTCTAACCCAGTAAGCAAAGGAAAAGAGGAAAACGCCCTAAGACACATCGATTGCAGGTTGGCGGTGCTGTTACAATCTTTGAAAACTGCTGCTGTCTTCCAAACCATAATTTCTTCCTTAATATCTTCTACAAGCTGATCAGGGGAACGCATCTTCTGGTCAAAGATCCGCGCATTGTGTTCTTTCCAAATCAGCCAACAGGTTAACATAAAAACCGAATCGAAGATCTTCCTGTAGCCCGTCCGAAAACATCGCCTTGCCTCAATCTACCAGTCTGTAATGTTGCAGTCGATCTGTCCAGGAAGCGGGAAATCTATATTGATCCAAGCACGCATCAATCGCCATACCCTGTTGGTGAAATTGCAGGAAACAAATAGATGATGGCAATCCTCATGCTCACGCCCGAAGAGATGACAGCAGTCCTCGTTCGGCCATCCCCTCTTTGCAAGGTTGTCAGCCGTCACCGTCAGACATCTTCCCTTAGCAACCAGCCATAGGAAGGCCGAGTTTAGTTCCAAACTTTTTCTTCAAACTTCCAACTTTTCCATCACATCAAAACTTTCCTACACACACAAACTTCTAACTTTTCCATCACATTGTTCCAATTTCAACTAAACTTCCAATTTTAGCGTGAACTAAACACACCCGAAGAAACAAATTCTTGATGGTGCGCCAGCTTGCCAAATGAGCTCTCCACAGGGACAGGATTCTCTTGCCATGAAAAAGAGGTCATAAGCTGAGGAGACAGAGAAGTTGCCGTCAGAAGAAGCCTTCCATCTGATCGTGTCAGGTTCCTGGCTGAGGTTGAACAACTGCAGTTCATCCCAGAGTTGAAAAAACTGCACCATGGCGACATTTGGAAGAGATCCCCGCAGGTCTCTCACCCACCTATGATTACTCAGTGCTTGAGCGACAGTTAGTTTTGATCTGGGGGAGAAGAACCGGGGAGAGGATGAAGATAGGGGCATTTTGATCCAAAACATTTAGAAAATACATTGAAGAGATAAATAGTGGCAAATATCAAAATACGGTGAAATTTCCATGGCATAGTTCTAAATACGTAAATAGTAATGGTATATTTCAAAACTGTGAAAATTGTAATGGCATGGATCCGATTATTCATATGGGGATCATGTTTATTCATTTTAGAAGTTATTCATAATCAAAAGTTTTTAGTTTTTGGTGAGAGATATTGCCCACACTATGCATTAAATTAAGTGATTATGGTGCTAAACTGCTAGTCGCGCCTTAATAATCCTTAATCACAAAATTACAACAGGATAATGTTTTCATCCGATGGGGCTACAGGTAGTCAAGCGTGCCAAAAGAAAAGGTCGAACGTGACAGTGAGCTTGTTATATGTGCCAGACATAAATACTAAGCAGCCGGCCTGTTCAGGAGAGCACCGTGAAACATGTCACAGCACAACACAATCATGGCTACGATGCTTAGTACATGGCACAACAAAAGTCATAGCCCCAACCACTGAACTGGCAGCATCCTTGAATAAAAGATTCACCAATTAACTATAAACTTGAGGCTGCCGGGGATAATTATATATGAAATTTTCCCAAGCACCTGCACACACAAGATCAGATGGAATCATTTTAGTCTAGGAGAACAATTAAGGATTTACATATGTATTGGCTGAGAACAAAAACTCTTAGCTCGACATGCTATCCCTAATTATTTGAAATGCAAGTTTCTACCGAGGTAGCATCTATATTTGTTTACTAATTAGAAGCGGCATAACAGAATTAGTTTTCTCTTCTATATATGCTGATTGTGTTTGGCATTTTCTGGAACTTTAAGAAAATCAAAACAGACGGCATACCTTTTCTACTCATGCATTCCTTAACACCTTGATAAGCGTCAATGCAGCACTAGCGAATAATCTTCTTGGTTGATAAATACTCAAGTGTGGAATCCTTCCAAACAAACCAAGATTATGGTTTGGAGTTGCAGAAGATGCTTCCTCTCTTAACTTACGCCGTTCCTCTCTTAACTTACGCCGATGATTGTTGATCTGGCAGAGATGCTTGTCCTGATCCTCTAATCTATGGCTTGGTAAATTCTTCGCAGGACACCATGGGACCGACAGTACTGTTCTCCAAAATGGAAGATAACTTAGGAGTTTGCATCTGTCCTCCCATCCATGGGGTGGTTTCTTCTTTCTCATAGCCTGTCTCATAAGGCAATAAGGATTTAATTACTTCAAACTTGAAAAATAGATTAATATGATTTTTAAAGCAACTTTCTAAGATTTTTTCTTTTTGAAAACAAAACACACCGCTTAGCAGTTTGGGAAGCCGCACGTGAAAAATGAGGATGTTTTGATATCTTTCTCTTGCTGCGGAAAGCAGCATTAGGCATCAGGAGGACTATAGAACCTCCCCAACCTTTTCGCTTCATCGAAGGAATCTATAAGCCAGCAGCATGAACTTGAGATGGTAGTACGATACATTATGTTTTGCATCAGTGATGGATAATTAATGTGATACTACTTAAGGTACTTGTGTTATTGTTTATGTTGGATCAAAAGTTGCTAAATTGTAGTAGTTGAGTAGCATACTTCAGCAACATGTTAGGCTGCTGAAAAAGTAAACGGCATGGCAGAAACATAGCAACTGGAACTGTGAAACATGCTTTTACATTCTTTTTCTTAGAAGTTTATCTTAAAGCATTTAGTAGTGAATTTCAAAATTGTGAAAATTACTATCATAATATCATAAACTTATTACATTTTATAACCTTATTCTAATACGAAATTGATGGTTGGAATTTCAAATGTTTAAATCTTGTCCTGAGCTTCAATTATTTATGACCGGAGGGAGTACATTCTATGGTGATATCATAATGCCTTATAAAATTTCAGATGCCTGCATCTAATATAAAGAATTAAATGTATCAAACAGGGATGTGCATAGAAAAATTAAGGCTGCTGTCGCAGTGCCCTTGCAAAAATTCAAGACGAAACAAGAGGAATGTAAAATTAAAACTCTACATGAAACAAGAACCAACAGAGGTCGGAATGTAAGAATTATGCCTCACCTTTTTCTTTACAGCAAGCAGATAAGGCACATCTGTAGTTGCCTTGCTTGCAACCGAGCTCCCTGTTTTCCATGATAAATTAAATAGGTTCATTTTCTGAGTTTATGAAAGAATGAATTGGGACATCACAGAAAAGACCCACACCCACCAGATTTGTCAGGTACCTCCTTGTTGGGCATCGGTAATGTGTAAGGGCAGCTTGAACAAAAAAAATTAAATGAATCCCAAATCAAAAATGCATCTGCATACAAAGATATAATCATTGAAGAAAGTCAAAGGGAATGTAAAAGAATACATGTTTCCAACGTCAATGCCTTCTCCAGTGGGACAGAAATCAAAACCCTTTAGGATCAATGAAACATGTTCAAGGACCTCTGTATGTGGCACCTGCATGGCATTTTCCAACTTTTACATAAAAACAAAAGGGAGAAGAGAGGTTCAAAGAAAGAAAAGCAATATATAAACAGCAAATAACATGAACAAATTAGTTGAAACTGCAGATGCCCCAAGAGAGGATAACATAGAGTGCTCTCGAATGTATGCATCAAGTGCTTCACCGGCTCGGAAGATTATATTAACAAGCAACGATGAAGACAACAAAAGTTTAAGCTTAGCTTGTCCATTCTGATGCATCTGCCATTCTAAGGCCATAGAGTGATGGATACGAGCAAAGATAGTAGCAAAACCATCTAGCTTATTACCACCAACTTTTCTGCAGGATGATCCAGAGCGGATATGATCTTGAGCTGCCAGGAGCAGAACTGCAGAATGGATAAGTTTTCCATCTTTCATGTAATTCCAGACCTCATCGACTAGATTGTTTGTGTGTTTTGCAAGTTCTCTAGTAGTATCCAAGAAGATCTTCTGCAAAAACCACCAATGAAATACAAAATACAGGTGCAGGTTAGCATTCAGCTTTATCACCACATTTACCTAAAATATCATACTTTGAGAATTAAGATTTACTGAGAGCAACTTGAAAGTGTTTTCTTCTTTTCTATTAAATAAACTCAACCTAAAAATGGTCCAGACACAAATGCTCACTACAATACTAACGAATTGCTCACTATTATGTAGAAATATAAGATAATACCAGATATTAAGTACTATCAGTTTTTTTTACATATTGATCGCAACAACTTCTTACTTACTTATGCTTCAAAAGATACTTCCCTCCGAACAAGGCATATTTTGTTTTGTTAGAACAAGGGTTTAACCAACAATTACTTCATTAGAATATATTTTTTGCAACACAAAGTTGATGTTATTAGACTCATATTCAAAAGTACTTTCTTATGATTATGCTTTTGTGTGACATAAATGATATATTAGTAATAAAGCAATAGTTGGTCAAAGCTTTGTTCTAACAAGAAAAAAAATATGCCTTATATTTTTATATGGAGGGAGTAGTAGTTAGTAATTAAGGGAGAGATGCTAGGCAAACCATCTCAGGTAGGCACATAAGATGGATAGCTTTGTAGATATCTTCCTGGCTGTAATCTGGATGCTCCTGATTAGGAAACAGATTTTCCTCCAAATACTTATGCAAGCAAGTGTTTTCAACTGCAACATGTAGTGGGAGTAGGCCCTCTTTGACATTCTTGCCAGACGTGCGTAGATTAGCCAATGCACCATGGCATATGAGCAACTTGATCATGTCAACAGAGAAACTTTCAGCAGCTTCATGAAGGGGAAAATAACCATATTGGTTCATGCAGTTAGGATTAGCTCGGAACCCTCCGAACTCAGGAGCCTGGCCCTCCAAGATAACTTTGGCACATCGCATGGCATTTTTTATGATGACGCAGTTCAAGGTTTCAGGAGTGATGATAAAGCCAGAAATCAGCCTATGCATGCGCTTGACGAATAAGCGGAGGAAACAGCAGCGGCTATCCTTTTCCAAGATGGGCTCCAGGAGACGATAAGTCATGCCATAGAACTCAATATTTTTTGCCTGGATCAATTGCCAATTGAAAAGGGAGGTGAAAGACAATCAATTGTCCCATCAATAAAGCAAAAGAAAGCATAAAATCCTGCTACAATGCATCTTAATGTTAGTAAATATTGCAGGACCTTAGGGGTGTAGTCGGCGTTGATTACACATGTTGATCGATAGGAAGCAAGATACGCCATCCTTTTCATCTTCCACTGATATTATGGAGATAATTTGTCAAAATCCACTATCAAGGTAAGAAAGGAGTGAAGGAATTAATATAGCATAGAGATAGTTACTGTACATCCTCGATGAAACAGATAGCTCCATTAAGACCAAGATTTGGTGGAATTTCTGGTGGCCATAAAGGAAAATAAGGATTCCATGGATCCAGCACGGTCTTTGTTGTTACATCTACAGCTTGGCCATTATCTTCATGTAAATCAGTTTTCATTCCACCATTTTTCTTTGTCTTCTTTGGTTTTGAGTTGGCCGGGAGGTCCAGCCTCATATTTGCTTAGTCTTTATTATCCCGTGTCAAATTTGACACCGTTGACTTTTTAGTACGTGTTTGACCATTCGTCTTATTCAAAAAATTTAAGTAATCATTTATTCTTTTCATATAATTTGATTCATTGTTAAATATACTTTCATGTACACATATAGTTTTACATATTTCACAAAATTTTTTAATAAGACGAACGGTCAAACATGTGCTAAAAAATCAACGGTGTCAAACATTTTGAAACAGAGGGAGTAATTTGTAAACTGTAAATAATAAGACGGTGGTACTACAAGGTGCAGCAAATTAAAATAGTATTTGCGCCAAGGAACGACAGAATATACGATAATTGCGAGCTGATTACTAGAACAATTCAGGGTCTCATCAACAAGCTAAGGAAAGGAAAAGTAACAGATGAAAATCGAAATACAACCTGAGTTTTTAGGGCCCTGTGAAACTAAATTTAGGGCCCTTAACATACTGCTGTATAATACTAATAATCAATAAGCAGATATTATATATATACATGAGTTATTGCTATAAAATTTAAATTGCATTAAAAAATAATTTATGCTACATATGCATTCGACGACGGAGAGATGAGGACGATTCGATCTATCAAACATAATTACATAAACAATCAAAAGAAGTTAACAAGCTAGGTCTAGAAAAACTTGAGTCTCGGTCTACCTGACGGGCTGTCACTGGGGCTGGGTCGATCAGGCAGGAGGCAGCGATGGCGTCAGGCAAGAGGCAGGAGGGCAGAGGCCGGCCGATGGGCGATGGCGTCGTGGCGACGGGCGCTGGCTGCGCAGCCACGCAGCAGCCGGGCAACAAGGCTGCGCACCCGCGCGGCAGGACAGCGTGTCGGCGACGGGCGCAGGGGCAGGGCAACGGCGATGGCGAGTCGCGATGGCTGGGGTTGAGGGTGCGACGAGACGAAGCGCGGTTGGCGGCGGCAATCACGCGTGCTTTTCTTTTTCTGTTTCCACGCATCTCGCGACGCCGCCTTCTGCATCCGCTCGGGCCTTGTTCGGAAGATTAGCGCAGGGCTAACTTTAAGAGCTAATATTTAGTCTTGAATTGGTATGCTAAACATTAGCCTAAGGTGATATATTTGTATCCATATCCTGCGTTAATTTTCTGCACGCACAAGACAGCCACAGCACTCTCGCATCGCCCTCCCCTGGGGCGGCACGGGACGGCGGCAAGGCGGAGGGGGAGGAGAGGGGCGGCCACAAGGACGGCGGCGGCGGGGCCTCTTGTCGACCTCTCTTCGGGCGGGCAGGGGAGCACCCACGACGGGGCGGCGGTGGCCGCTAGATCCAGGCCGCTCTAGCCAGATCTGGCAGGGTGGCGGCTGGCGGCGGGGAGGGTGGCAGCAATGGCAACGGGGAGGGTGACGGCGAAGGCAGGGGTGCACGGCGCCGGGCGGTGGTGGTTGCAGGCGGCGGGGATAGCGATGGCGGCATGGATGGCGTCAGCAGAGGGCGCGAAGGCGGCGGCGGTGGTCCCTGCGCGGCAAGCCAGCAACGGCGCGGTGCTTGGTGGCGACGGCGGTGGTCTCCCCCAGATCCGCGCCTCTTGGCCGGATCTAGAGGGTGGCCGGCGATGGTGGTCAGCGACGGCGGCTGACTTGCGACGGCTGGCGACGGCAGTTGGTGACGGCGGCGATGGTGGTGGTCACGGCAGTTGACGGCGACGGGGTCGGCTGCCGACGCTGACGGAGGACTTGGCGGCGACGCGGAGGCGGACGGCGACAGTGAAGCGGCCGCTGGCAGTGGCGGCGGTTCGTGGAGGCGGTGGCTAGCGTCGGTGGCAGCGGTGACAGCGGTCGACTTGTGGCGGCCGTGTCTGGGGAGGCGCTGGTGACGTCGGCGGATGCGGATCGCTCGCGGCAGCAAGTGGAGGTGCGAGGTGAGGATGGCAACAACGAGGTGGTTGGGCGTTCAACAACAGCGGCTATGGTGGTGGCGGCCGTGACTGCGGTCATCGGAGGCATGACGGCCTCGGACGGCCAGCCGAGGGCATGGGAGATGGCTACATTTGGCCGGTGCTTCATCGTTTGGTGGAGGGGTCGAAGACCGGCTTGGCGCAGACGATGGCAGTGGAGGCCGGCTCGGCACGAGAGGCGCAGGCGGCAGAGATGGAGGCCGGCTTGGCGCGAGAGGCGCGGCCGATGGAGGGAGGTCGGATTGGCGCGAGAGGCGCGATCGATGGAGGGAGGTCAGATTGGCGCGAGAGGCGCGGCCGATGGAGGGAGGTCGGATTGGCGCGAGAGGCGCGTCTGGTGGAGGAGGCCGGCTTTGGCGTGAGAGGCGCGGCCGGCGGTGGAGGAGGCGACCTAGGTGTGAGGAGGAGCTGCCGGTGGGTGTGGCGCGATCTTTGGCGCTCGAAGGCTGGCCGGCGGGAGATGCCGGTGCAGGGGTCCTACAGGTTGGCAGAGCTTGTGTGGTGGTGGGGCATCGGTGCGTCAGCCGTGGATTTGCAGGTGGTGAGCGGCGGATGAAAACTCAATCCGGCCATGGCCGGACCGACAATGATAGTTCATTCCCCCTCTTGAGGGCGTTGTCGTGCTGTCTCACCCCTCAAGGGTGATTGCCGGGCGAAAGCCCAGTCTTGGCTTCTTCGAGTCCCGATGGATGGCGGTAGCGGCTTTTCCGTCGCTTCTGTTCTTGTAGACGTCGTTTTGGCATCCCCTAGGGGGCGATCTTGTCTGTGTCCCTTTGTTGGTCTAGTGGCGGTCGGCCACGCTTAGCGGCGCCCGGTCCGATGCTAGCCTTCTCCTGGGCTTGTGTGTTGGCGATGCCGGTGTGTGGGTGGTGGTATATTTTTCCTGGTTACGACCCTCTAGGGTTGTAATCTTGTAATTTTTTCCTGTTCTATCATTAGAACTTCGCACCGTCTCGTGCGAGTCGTTCAAAAAAAAGATATGTTTGGATCCATGGGCTAATTTAGGGCTAAAAGGTAAAGAGAGAGTACAAAGAAGGGAGAGAAAGAGGGGGAGATAAGGCTGTTTTTTATGGTCTCCACAGAAAATTAGCCCCATTAGCACCCTTTGGAGGGGCTAATGTTTTGAGGAGGCTAATTCATTTTAGCCCCAAATTAGTCCACTTGTTTGGATCGTTGTGGGCTAATTCAGGACTAAAAGGTGGGGGCTAATAATTAGCCCATGGAACCAAATAGGCCCTGGTCTCTTGACCGCGCGTCGTGCGTGACGCTTTGCCTCTTTCGCCTTGGGGGGAGGGGAGGGGACCCTGCGATTTTGGGGGCTCAGAGCGGCCACACCGCTTGTCCCCCCCTCCAGGGCCGGCGCTGGATTTGTGGAAATGAGCAGCCATATTCATGTGAGTTTTTTTTTGTTTTCCAAAATTTATCTTTGCCTGACGGTTGTCTTAACCGGCCACCTGTAAAAATCGTATTTTCGCAGATGGCTGTCTTAACCTAACCGCTGGCATAAACGATTTTCGCTGGCGCATCCGCCAGTGAAAATTATGTATCACTAGCGGTTGATGGCCGCTAGTGAAGATGGTGTATTTTCACTTGCCATTGGTCACTGGCGGTAGCGTTAATAGCCAGAGAAAACTGAAAGTGGCCACTAGGAAAAATTCATTTTGTAGTAGTGGCGGCGGTGGCCCCAGCCCGACGGCAAGTAGTGGCCTCGGCGAATAGCGACCTCAGCCCTGTCTAGCAGCGGGAGAGGCGACAACCTCAGCACTGATTGCGAACAACTGCCCGACGAGCATCGACCTCGGCATCGTCGAGCAACGGCCTCGATGTAAGCGGCGGTGACCCCGGTGAGCAGAGGCCTCAGCCTCAGGTAGCAGGAGTAGCGGTGTCCTCGTCCTCGGCCTCGAGCAAACAATGGCGCATGGTGGCGTCGATGACCTCAGCATGTTGTCGGTTTGAGAAGCTAGTTTCTTTGGTTGGGACTAGGACATTAATGATTCACATCTTTTTTGTTTTATTCAGTTCTTAGATAGGATGATTTTGTTGATTTAGGCATCCTTCTGGGCATGCTGTGGGCATTGATTTGGTTTGATTCAGTTCATATATAGGATGATTTTGTTGATTTAGGCATCCATTTGGGCATGTTGTGGGCATCAATATGTGATGCTGACAGAGCTGGCTCGGATTGAGCTTCTTCTTGTTTTGTGATACAGATTGAGGCTTATGAGACATTGGCGATGTGATACTTCAAGGTTGGCTGGGCTTTTTTCTTTCTTCCCTTTCCCCATTTTCCTTGGGTTCTCTAAAGTAGTAATTACCTGGTTGGATTTTGTATCAGTTTCTGATTTCCGATTATGTTCTTTGTGCATTGTACGCGACATGAAAGATGGAGGGCGTCACTCAGCAAGGGCAGGAAGGCGCCCTGCCTACGGACGAAAACGTATTATGTGACGATTGAAAAATTAAAAAAAAAAGTAGGTATAGATATAGATATATATGTATAGGATAAGTAGAAATAAACTTATCGTTTTAGGACGGGAAGATAAGCAAAATAAAAGGTTGACAAACTGACAAAAGTACAATACAATCGAACATCACCCCTCTATAAACTGGACAACTTGGTCCATTAGCTAGTTGGGCTACACTGAACGTATAATAATTAAGGCCCAGTTTAGTCTACACTAAATAAGGTCCGTTAGCTAGTTGGGCTAAATCTGTGCCCAACAAAGCCCATATACGGCCCATGTTTACCTCCATGTTGCAAGCCGGCTAAATCTGGCCTAACTATCAGGAACCAACAGGTTAGAATAGGTTCACTTTGATCCCTTAATTTGACCCTGAGTTTGAAATTCGTCGAACTGAAATACCAGTATAACCCATCCCCCACTCCCAATACCGTATCAACTTTGATCTCAAGGCAATACGAGTCCTGGGTTTTGTTCGACGTGGCACATTGACTCTAGTCAGATGTGCTAACTCGGACATACCGCTGGGAGATGGTAAATGGGCATCATTCTGACGAAACGACCCCAGACAGCCGGGCTTGGTAGTAGGGGAGGTAACGATGGCGAGGGGATTTCTTCGCCAGGAGCTCAAGTGGCCTCACGATGAGCGGAATCTCATGGTGACCGTGTCGCACAAGTGGACTCAATGCGCCACGTCGGATGAAATTGGGAGTTATACTGCCTTAGGACCAAAGTTGCTACGGTACCAAGAGTTGGGGATGGGTTATACCTGATATTTTTTTTCAGGGATGAATTTTAGACTCAGCGCCAAATTGACGGACCTAAAGTGAATTTAGCCCATATACAGCACATCAGGTTTATCTCCACGTGGCAAGTGGCAACACGGCCCATCCACTGTACGATATGACGTGGCGGGTCAATCTCACTCCCAAGGTCCCACTCGAGATAGCTGCGACGGTGGTGTGCGCGTAGCAATTAAAGTGGGAGAGGCGACCTGACCAACCCACCACCCCCCTCGTTCCGGTCGCGGACTCGTACGTACGGCCCCAAAACCAGATTTGATAGCAGCCGATACGTCCGCCGCGGCGGCTGAATAGGAGAGAGAAGAGAAAAAAAAAACAAACCACAACGAACTACCCCCTCCTCGTCGAGCCGACGCGAGAGAGGAAAGTGGGTTGCGGCTTGCTGCGCGTGTGGAGTCGCCATTCCCCAATTCGCTGCGCCGCCCGCCGGATCTCGTCTTGCCCCCTGCGGCGGCGGTTTGGGCCCCCCCTTCCGATCGGTTTCCCCCCCGCACATGGTCGTGGCGGCGGCGGAGGTGGTGGTGGTGCGGGAGTAGGGAGGCGGGCGAACCGAGGCGGCGGCGCCGATGGCGGACCTGGTTTCCAGCTGCAAGGTAGACTCGCGTTCCCCCGCCCGCCGGTAAATTCGACCCCGATCTCCGCCGATTCCGCGGCGTAATTCGGCGCCGGGGGGGGGGAGGGGATTCGTTGCGTCGCGCGCGTCTGTTTTGGGGCGGGGAAGGTTGCGGCGTGCCTGGCCCCGCCCTTGCTCGCCGTGTTTGCCTGTAGATGATGAGATGATTAGTTAGTTTTGTCGATAGTTTTAGTTTTTTTTTTCCAGTGGTTGCTGTGGAGTTTATTAGTGCCTAGCTCTCTGGCGTTTAGGGTTGCGGATTAATCGGTGATTTCAGTATAGCACCTGGCGAGGGGCTTCACTGGGCAGTTCAATTGCTTAGGCTGGCGCTTTCGCTTGTTGGCAAATCCCCCACATTTGCTTGATCCGTAGTTTGTCCCATGCTGTATGGTTTTGTATCATACGGGAAGCATCCAGATGTTTCATGTCATACTAATCACTAAATAAGTTGCTCAGAAAATTGCTAATTTTCACTTTCTTCAGTTTGGTAGTTTGGGTCCTTGTGTTCCATGACAGTTAATTTAGCATGGTTAGTTGCGTCATGCTTAATTCCAGGCAAGAGTATCTCTGCTTTGATTTGGAATTGATCCCAGTATTTAGTCCATGGATCAAACGCCAGTTGTACCTTATGTATGTGTCATGCCAAATGAATTGCTTTGGTAACTTTAGCATTGACCCCTTTGCCTTTTTCATTGCAGGATAAACTGGCATACTTTAGAATAAAGGAACTCAAAGATATATTAAATCAGCTCGGCTTACCAAAGCAAGGAAAGAAGCAGGTCAGCAAATTTTGTTCCTGTTAATCTTTTTTACATCACCATCTATCAGACGGCAGTTTCAACTAAATGAGAATATGAGATGTAAGCTTTTGAGGTGAACCGGTAGTATAGACTCTCATAATACAGCATTGGTGGGATCTTTGGTGGTAATGGTGGTCTGATATGAAGAGCTCATTTCAATGAGCTATTTCTTAGCTCGTTGTCTTTTGTTTTCTGATATACTTCTCTTATATTCTCACAGGATCTTATTGATAGGGTGTTGGCACTCTTAACAGATGAGCAAGGTATGCATTTGTCTGTTGTTTCTGCTTCCCTGGTCTATGTTAGTACCTTACATATCAAGTCATGTACTGACATGCTAAAATTTGCACTGTTTCATTCCCTGTATTTGTTTCAGTGGTGTCTAATCCATCAGCATGAACGGATGATGCCTTTTCTATTTTCTAGTCTTAAAAACCTAAATTTGTGTGTTCTTTTCTTGTTGCAGGTCAAAGGCATCATGGATGGGGAAGGAAAAATTCTCTCACCAAGGAGGCAGTGGCAAAAATTGTTGATGATACATACAGGTTAAATTTCATTGTTTCATAAAATTGACCATGTGGCATAATAGTGTGGATATTTGAGATGAAATCAGTGGTGCTTCTCTTTTGAGATCTTTATGCCTTCATTAGCAGGAAAATGCAAATCCAATGTGCTCCTGATCTAGCCACCAGGAGCCACAGCGGATCAGATTTCAGTTTCAGGCCTATAGAGGAAGCCTATGACTCTTTCCAGCCAGAGGCCAAAGTTCGCTGCATTTGCAGTAGCACAATGGTTAATGACAGCATGATCCAGGTATTATAACATTTTTTATTTCTTACATTCCTTTCTTTTTGAAAGATCGTTACGGCATGTGCCATCCCTCTTTTTATTATTATTATTTAAATCATGTATCATGTCTTTCTGCAGTGTGAAGATCAGCGATGCCAAGTGTGGCAACATTTGAATTGTGTACTCATTCCAGATAAGCCTGGGGAGAGCGCTGAAGTTCCACCCGTTTTCTACTGTGAATTATGCCGACTGAGTCGGGCAGACCCGTATGTCTTTCTACTATTTGATTTTTCTTTGGGTGGGGTTAAGCAGGTAAATCTGTGGTGGAAACCACTGCATTTTTTAAAGAAAAATCAAAACAAAAACATATTTAGGGAAGGTGATAGTACATGCTCTTGTAATTCCATGTGCAAACTTGATTTTGCTTGTGAGATATGAAAATGGAAAACAGTGAACGAAAAGACAAACATCAAGAATTCAAGATGTGTGGCTTTTACCTTGTTGTTTCTCAATTTCATATCTCATTAATGAAATTAGTTTTGATCTTCTGATTTCACACAGTTTAATAATGTATCACCTCCTCTGTGCATGAGATTACTTGGGGATTTTTTGAAACTTGTACAAAATGGTTTCCAGTTTATCACCATATATTCTACAAAATGGGATTAAGTTTTGATTTGCTGCAGCTACATGCTTTGAATTTGCAGATTTTGGGTCACTGCTGGAAATCCATTACTCCCAGTGAAATTCGTGTCATCTGGTGTTACAAATGATGGGTGGGTATAAATGGATTCTTCTTACTGGCAACATTTTAACTGATAATAATCCGTGGCTGACTATTTATTTATTATTGATGCTCTTCTTTCTCTATTTCGTCTTTGCAAAAATGGCAGTTTTTCCAACACCTTTATTTACATTCACTGGTAGCTCGCTAGGCTCTCCCTTTCAGTCACTCCTTCAAATAGAAAAACAGTTCATGACACTTTTTTCATCATGCCTCTTAAATTTTTTTCATTGTTGCACAATCATAGAATGTTTACAGTTACACTACGGCTCATAATTACATACGTAGGTAAAATCCATTGTTGATACTTGATAGTCATGAGTTTACTTTGTCACATGCCTCTCCATATATTGTACAAGGCTCTTCTTAGTAGTTACTTGTCACATTATAATAATCCTTGTAACATATGGTAAATTCTCCAGTTAACGTTATCTGTGACTATACAACATTTTGTCTAGCACATTTATGGACAACAGTATGCTTAGAAGGTTCAATTGCTATTCTATTTACTCTAAATTGTCTCGTTTAATGATCATGTGTTACTTGTGATGTATGACATCCTTATTAATCCTCTCATATCTTTAGAACAAGTGTACCTCAAAGTGTGGAGAAAAGCTTCCAGCTTTCTCGATCAGATAGAGAAACTGTCCAGAGACAAGAATATGACCTCCAGGTTTGTTCTATTCTACAAAGCTAAGTTAAATATGCTTGAGTTTTGGAGTCCTCAGTTCAACTTAATATTGCGTCAATATTGTAATATCATAATGCTCTTGAGTACCAAGTAAGAAACCATATGGGTTTATGCCACTCAGTTGTTTAGGACGTTCATAAGTTTTTTTGTTGATTTTAGGCTTATATGAATAGCTCTTATCAATGGTGAAGGCAAACCTTTGACCAATTCATTTTCCTTTTGTAACATGGAATTCACACAATATGAGTAATGCGTCTATTGTGCAATTGTTTTCATTGGTTGTATTGTGAAGACAAAGCACTGTGGATAAGTTATGTTCTCTATGTAACATGAAATATTCTTAATTTGTTCTGTTACAAGCCAACTGTATTTACTTTGTGTTGTTGCAAATTTTCATCTGTACCATGTGGATGCTACTTGCTAGCATTGTACAAAGAAATTTTCTTTGTGCAAAAGTTTGAATTTATGTGGACCAGGCTGATTTCGAATTCATTTTGTCCAATGATGAAACATGGTTTAATTCATTTCGTATTGTTTTTTTCCTTGCATAAATCTAAGATATGCATGCATATATTGTTTGTTTATACTATCTGAAGCAGTGAATGTGTTGACAGGTTTGGTGCATGCTTTTGAATGACAAAGTTCAGTTCAGGATGCAGTGGCCCCAATATGCAGAATTGCATGTTAATGGTATTGTTGATGATTTTGTAGCACAATTTGATTCACTTTCATATTTGAATTGCATCCCAGCTTAAATATTGTCTTATATGTTGTGCAGTTATGCTGTTGTTGGTTAATACTTCACGTTGGTCTTTCTTTAAAATAAGTTACTATCTGTGTAACATTAGTTTCATTTTATGTTCAGGTATTTCTGTACGAGTAGTGACTAGACCTGGTTCTCAATTACTAGGGATAAATGGACGGGATGATGGTCCACTGGTAAGTTCAATTTCCTTCTGTCACATTGGTAAGATCTAGATACTAATTGGCAGAGATTTGGCTATCCTATTTGATATTCCTGTATGTTATTCTATTTTAAGTTGTGCCATTTTTGTTGTTCTCCGGTTGACAGAACCTAACGTTATTGAGTGGAGTTACAACCTTAAAATGGAACCATGTTATGTTACAAAACCTTTGGGCTTGTTTTCATTGATCTGTAGTTAAAATTTGCTTTATCTTCTAGTGGCGGCCTGTAAAAATTTGCTTCTGTATTTTTAATGCTCCTATGAAATCTCCTAAAATCATATTCGCAGTAACTCTTAGGTGGAAAGTCTCATTGAGAATCTTAGCTGGATGTGTTTAGTATGAGAAAAATTTACTGCCCAGTTTGAAACAGATTATTGACTAGATTATTGTCATGGATTATTTACATGATCATAGATATAGATTAAATATTTGATAAATAAACTTAACGAATACAGCATAGAACAAGGGATCTAAATAATGCAGTAGAAGAAAGGTTTTTTTTTTTTTTGAGAAAAACGTAGTTTTAGAGGCATGGAGCAAATAATCTGTGACAGTAATCCAGTTAAGTAGCTGAAAAGAACAGGGCCTGGTTGAAGATCCAGTTAAGCTTGCAGAGTCTTGCAGCTAGGGGTGATACAGTTGAAAACCAGCATTAAGGTTTGGAAGAATAGTGCATTCTCTTAGTTTAGGAAGTACTGTGAGAACAACCATCGGTTGACAGTAGTTGTTGTCTTATCTAGTCACTAGGAATCATGGCCATGAGTCTGAATCATCAGTCGCCACAACAGTATCACCTATCTTACCCAGTGGGCACCAGCCACCATGTGAATCTTGCATATGGAGAGCTGGAGACTTGGCTTATTGCTTATTCTGGTTTCTAATGATTGTAAGGCTTTCTATTCTTATTACGCATATCCTGTCTACGAAAAAGGACAATATGCCACTCCATTCGTTGGGTTTAGACGAAATGCCACCCACTAGAATGCAAAGGATAAAATGCCACTCAATAGGTTACCTTCAGGATATTTTGCCACTTTGGGGGGATTTTAAGACCAAAATACCCTTGGCTGTGGAGAGAGAGAGGAAGAAAGGGAAATGGCTCTGCTCGCCGGTGGCAGCGGTGAGCGTGCGGGGGTGAGCTGCGATGGGGGAGGACAGCGGCGACGATGGGGGGAGGAGGACGGCAGCGCTGACGGGACGGCCTCACGCGCTCGCAGCTTGCCACCTCCGGCGCCTCCCCCCCCCCTCCCCCCCCCCCCCCCCGCGCGTTTGCCACTCACCGCTCGCTGCTCACGGCACCGCCGTCCTCCTCCCCCATCGTCGTCCGCCCCTGCACACTCACCACCCCCCGTCGGCAAGCACGGACACTGCCCAGCTTGACCTTCTCCGGCGCTCCCCTTTCCCCTCTTTCTTCCTCTCTCCACAGCCAAGGGTATATTGGTCTTAAAATCCCTCAAAGTGGCAAAATATCCTGAAGGTAACCTATTGAGTGGCATTTTATCCTTTGCATTCTAGTGGGTGGCATTTTGTCTGAACCCAACGAATGGAGTGGCATATTGTCCTCCTTCTCCTACTTGGCGTTATGCTTCCATTTTAAATATTCCCAGGCATAGGGCATTATTTTTACATGAAGCAAGCTTTCACATGCATTCTTTATATAGTAACGCTTGTTGCCACATTGCTTTACTTTTAATTATATTTCCAAAGTTTTGGTTCTGCATAGCTTGTACTATCATTCTCATGGTTGTTTTCCCTTTATTTGCAGATAACCACATGCAGTAGAGAGGGAATTAATAAAATTTGCTTATCAAGGGTCGATGCTCGGACATTTTGCTTTGGTGTTCGAATTGCTAAACGGAGGACTGTTGCTCAGGTATTTCCATTTGACCTTTTGATTTATGAAATGATAATTTTCAGATTCACTTCTCCCAGATGTGTTTGTTGATTTGATTGAAATATAATCTCCTTTTGAAATGTGTACAAGCAAAACTGAGGTTTCTACATGAGTTTATTGTATTCTTGAACCATATTCCTCTGTATACATCATTGCACTTTTAATTATTTCACAAGAACGACATTTATGAGCCACAAGATCAAATTAGGAATTTATACTGTCGAGATCTTTCCAAACGGTTCTCAAATTTCACTCTTCTCTAAGGGTGCTGTCAACACTCATCTGACCAGGAAAGAAATCCAGTTAGCCGCTTGGTCCATCAACCTTCATTGACATTATGGTCAAGCTCTGAGTACTGATAGGGAAAACTGCAAATTACACCACAAAAAAAATCATATAGTTTGCAAAGATTAACATTAGCTTTATCTGTTGGTTGGTGGCAATGACTAATAGGGATATTTTTGCAAGTTATGACTTCAATGATCTGAGCATTATACGCGTGTTTCTTTTTGAACTGTTGTTTCTTGTACACCAAACTGCTTTTAGTTTAGAACTGTTGAATGGCTTTCCAGTTCAATCCATTTTGATGGTGATGTTCTTAATAGAAATTCGTTCCACAAATTCGCTATTGAAGCATATAAATACATATCTTGCCTAATTGTTGCTGTGAAGTGCTTACTCCTCTGTTTTCAAAAGAAACAATTTTGCTCTACTTTTAAGCAGTATGTACATTATGGTCGTATTATGTTACATGTTCCTATTGAAGTAGTCATGCATGGTTTAGTTTAACATTTTCTGATGAATTACAAAATTTAATAAAGTTATTACCTGGAAATGTCTGAAATTTTATTACCCTCCTCTTTGCTTAAAGGAAGAAACGTATATTTTAAGCATAATAATGAAAGGGGGAATGCTAAGCGCTGTCTTTATTTCCTTGAGATGTTTCATTCCTCTAGAAAGGCCAACAACTCTCTTAGCTAACACCTTTTCTGATTCTAATTGAGCTATTGTTTAACCAGGTTTTGAACTTAGTTCCAAAGGAAGCTGAAGGAGAGTCTTTTGAGCATGCTCTTGCTCGTGTTCGGCGCTGTCTCGGAGGTGGAGACACTGCAGAGAATGCTGATAGTGACAGTGATTTGGAAGTGGTTGCGGAGTCTGTTACAGTCAACCTTCGTTGCCCTGTGAGTTTTTGTTACGTATAACTGTTTAGTTAGCTTAACATATGTTTGTTAAGTGTACACTACAGTATGCAGATATAGTCATTCTATCAGGTTATTGATGTCCATTGTTCATTGATCTGGAGTAGTTTTAGCACATATAGGTTCTAATGTCATGTCAAGATGTGTGTAAGGCTAAGCCTTTCTTGTGATGCAAAATTGGAGACTAATCTAATTTGTTTTCTAACATGTCTTCAGAATAGTGGATCCAGAATGAGGATTGCTGGGAGATTCAAGCCTTGCATTCACATGGGTTGTTTTGATCTTGAAACTTTCGTGGAATTGAATCAACGGTCCCGCAAGGTTAGATCTTGTGTTCCCTGATGCTCATCCTTCAGATACATGTGTGTTCATCCAGGAAAGAGTTACTTTTTTCTGGAGCTCACAACCCACCTTTTGACATGTTGATGCTTTCATATTTTCCTTTTATATCCTCTGATTGCTCTTTTCTCTTGTTTCTATACAGTGGCAATGTCCAATATGTTTAAAGAATTACTCTCTTGAGAGCTTGATGATTGATCCTTACTTCAATAGGATTACTTCTCTGGTAAGTTTTCATTGTACCTCTAAATCTTTTTGTCAGATCCACAGCATTTTGTGATTATTTTTCTTTTGGATGCAGTTGCGCAATTGCAATGAGGATGTCAATGAGGTTGATGTTAAGCCTGACGGATCTTGGCGTGTGAAGGGTGATGCTGCAAGTAGAGAATTATCTCAGTGGCATATGCCTGATGGTACCCTTTGTAATCCTAAGGAAGATGTCAAACCTGCCATGCAAAATGGAAATGAACAAATGATGGAAGGTACTTCTGATGGACAGAAATCTTTGAAAATTGGAATAAAGAGAAATCCAAATGGAATCTGGGAAGTTAGTAGCAAAGCAGATGACAAGAAGCCTTCTGTGGTTGGAAATCGCATGCAAAACAATAGTGGGTTCCGAGCTCTAAACAACATTATGCATATGAGCAATAGCCCAACTAGTAGTTATAGAGACGGGGAAGACCCAAGTGTGAACCAAGAGAGCAATAGGCATGTTGACTTATCATTGAACAATGGTAATAATGAGTTTGACAGTTTCTCTCTCAATTTTGGCCAAGCATGCAATACAGATGATAGACCACAGCAACAACATAATGCCACAGACGTCATTGTTCTTAGTGATTCTGATGAAGAGAATGATGCTATGGTTTGTCCACCAGCTGTCTATGACAATACTACCACTGCAAATGGTAGTGGTTTTCCTTTCACCACTAATGGTATTGGATATACTGAAAGGTACCAGGAAGATGCCGGCGTTGGTACAAGTGGCCTTGGTTTATTGAGTAACAATGTTGATGATTTTGAGATGAATAACTGGCAAATGCATTCTTCTTATCAACAACCTGAACAAGGCTTCCAGTTTTTTGGGAATGATACTGATGTCCATAATACTTTTGTTGGTTCACACAATTCCTTTGGCTTAGCACCAAATGACTATTCTCTTGATTGTAATGTTGGCGTAGAGGAGGCTTCGGTAACTCCTGCTCTTTCAGTCTGCCGGAATAGTAATGAAATGCATGGAAGTTTGGTTGATAACCCACTGGCTTTGGTTGGCGATGATCCATCCTTGCAAATTTTTCTTCCAAGTCAACCTTCCTCTGTTCCTCTTCAGGAAGAACTTAGCGAGCGTGCTAATGCACCAAATGGGGTTCAGTCTGATGATTGGATATCCCTTACACTCGCAGCGGGTGGAGGTGGTAACGAAGAGCCTGCACCTGCTGATGTCAATTCACAGCCACAAATTCCATCAACAGAGACAGGGATCGAACCATTGACCGATGCTGGTTTGTCTCCCTTTTCCGAGTTTAGTTCTTTATTCATGTGACAGTTATATTCTAAGGCAATGGTTTACTCTTGAAATATTTTTACCAACAACTTAAAATTTCTATCCATTTGCTTAGTCATATTTTTTTTCAGTTGAATTATTTCCTTGTATGATATTATATCCGTGCGTGATACTTTGCTTTTCCATGTTTTCATAACTAGTTAAATTGGCTAACAATTATCTTAACATAATTTTGTTGTGAACTGATTACTGACTGGAAAGAAAACAGTGATGAATTAGCACAATGTGGATAAGACTACTGGAAACATAGTTGCTGCTAACCTTTGGTGATCCTTGAGTATCTCTTCAACTAAGTTACCAAGCATGATTATTCCACCTTTTTGTTTCATGAGTAAAGAGTTCATTAGTTTTTGCTCTTAATGCATTTTTTAGGGGCTGCAGAGACCCACATCACCAATTGTATTGCTAAGCTTATACTTGTAGCAAATGTCGATTCACACCGGGCCTGCTTTCTCTTTTCTTTAGTAACACTACCAATTTTGAAGGAATTTGCGTAGTATCAAGATATTTATTATACCAAATGCTTCTAAGCCTGTCTTCTATTATCAGCCCATCTCTAGGGTGGTTTGGTAGTTACAATTTCTATGGATTTTGCTGTCTGTTATGGTCGCCTGTATAACAGGGGTTATGCTTGGTTGGAACATATGCAGGAACATCCAGGTCTTTTGTCTGCTAGTGGTTATTGTTGGGTGTTCCCACCACTATCATCATGTATTATCAGCAATTATTGTTGTGATTGCTCAGTTGGTCCAAAATATTGGCATAATTCCTTTACTCGTTTTTTGCAGCTTCTGCATTTCTGAGCACAAACATTGAAAGACGTAGCGGAGCTGATTTAAATCCAAGAAGGATAGAAAATATATTTTCTCATCCTCGCCAGCCTCGGTCTGTTAGGCCTCGACTCTGTTTATCAATAGATACTGATTCTGAGTAGTTTGGACATCATAACGGGGTAACTGAGTTTGCATTAGTTTGGCAAAGCTGCCATCCAGAAATCATGATTTATACTGAGGTGGGGTTATCGGTCGTCTGGTTGATGTAAAGAAAAACACCAGCATTGATGCTTTGTTGCCTCAATGGTTTACAAGCTTTCAAGTGTTCTATTTGATCCAGGAGGGATCTGCATAGAGGACATCTGATGGTGAGCATAACTGATTAGTCCTTTTCCCCTGTGTTACTGTTCCAGTTTCCTTGTAGTTTGTTGTTTGCATGTGATTAAAGTTGTTAATTTGCAAGTGGGCATGTCTTTTACCAAATGAAAAGGGAAAGAATGACATAGAAGATCCCTTCCCATTCATTAATGACACCATCTGGAGTTCGATCACAATAGGATAAAAATGTTGCAGATTATAACAGGATAAATAAGAGCAAATTAATATGCTGTTAGTTTCTAAGCACATCATGAAGTTGAATATTCATTCTTATAAAGCTTGTTTGTGCTTCGATTGGCTTTAGAGCTTACACATCATGTTAGGTTCTCTTATTTGCATTTCCCAAAATTTAGTTGTTGTCTGACATATATTCATATGTAACACAAAACATCTACAGTAGTCGAGATTTTCAGATAAGATGGGAGTCGCAGTGAGTAAGCATAGCTGTGTAGGCTTCTTGTTAGAAGCTTGTCTAAAGTAGTTCTTTGCCAGCAGTCAATGAATAAAATTTGCAATATATATGTCTGCTTCTCTGGGTAGTAGAATTATTCGCTGAAGTAGTCCAAATAAGAAGTAAAAGATTTGAACCTCGTATAACAAGAATGTTCCCAGTTTCTTGTGCAGTTGTTAACAGATGATGCTATAAGGTTTTTACTTTAATATCACAGAAATTGTTGAGGCTTGTCAACAAAAAAAGGCATGATACTGTAGTTACATTCCTTCTCATTGGAGGTCGCTAATGTTTTTTTTTTTTTTCTGTTAGGTTGGTATAGAAAATTTTCTAACTGGGTATCGAGGCTTAATGTGGCGACTGGAGCAGTTTGTACATTTTTTTTGTTTTGACTTTTACTGGATATAAGGAATAGAGGTGGGGTCATCCCTGGACCCTGGATGCAAGACAAATACATGTGAATGTTTTGGGTGTACCATCATTGTATTTAGGGTTTGGGGGTACTAATTTAGTTGTTTATTAACCTGGTATTTGATGGAGAATAAATTATTCCTGGAAGTGGCGGCCAATAAACAGAGTCGTTGGGGTTTTACTTGGGTAATTGTTGATTAATCTCAGCTTTGCTATGCAATGCACGAGAATGTTGGGTTTTGTGTTAACTGCGCCTTCCATGCTGGCACATCCTACTGTTCGGTGAGTCATGAGGTTAATCATCCCGCTTCCCGGCACGTACCAAGTTATATTTTTCTCTTCCACGATGGTAAGCACGACTTCTTCTGTTGATTCAGCTTAATGTTTTTGCGATTGTATCAGGACTAAGCCTATTTTTCCCAGTTTTCATCAAAGAGGAATTGATATACATATCAAAAAAAGGAATTTATCTTGCATGCGTCCCTGTGTATTTTTTTTTGGGGGGCAAGTGTGGTCGTGTGGTTGTACGTGAGTTGACAGTAGTGCACAGTGAGTTTCAGTGTTTGCTTTGACTTGGTTCAGAATCCTCCATCTGGACGATGGGTTCTGGCGTTCTGCACTTCTGCGATTGGGAATGACCCATGAATGTCTCCCTGGTTCTCTGCTTGCACAAGGAGCTAGAGGAAACATGCAATTTGTTCCAGAGGCAGCACCAGACCTACCTGGTGATGGTATTGCACAATGATACGCACTCTGGAGCGTACGGCCGCACGTAGGTGTCAGCCTGCTCCCTCCTTTCCTGCAAATGCAATGCTTTAGCTTTTTCTTGTTTCTTCCCTTGTCCCTCTCACTCAGCATTATCGCTCTTGGGCTATTGACGGTTTGACACTTGATTCCCCTTCCGTTGGTCATGATTAAAAGAGTACTAACAGATCTCAGGCATCTCGAGGTGGTCACTGCTGCTGTTCTCTCTCGTCTCATTAGTCCAAATCCAGATTAATGCACATGTCGTCACTGCACAAGTTGTAGAAGTAGTAGCACGATGCAGGTCAATAAACTATGCTGCTTGCACGCTCTACTCTGGAGTACTCTGTAGGTCAACTTATGGGCAAAGCAGCGGATCACAAGCTTCTTCCACGCATGTCTCCACGATGCCTTGCATTTTCTGCCACAAGTGCATTAGATTCTCCGGCCATTCACAACCAACTCGTGCTAGGCAGCCTGCAGGTCAAACATCCTATCTCGTTGATTTTTACAAAGGCGTATTTCTTTATTTCAAAACATTAAATCTTGTGTACATTAAACCTGTGTTTTTTTAAAATCATAAGAGCAGGTACAATAGCAGGCTATAAGCCAACTGCAAACATATTTTAAGAAGATAAATTAGGAGAGAGAAGAGTAGCGAGCTACAGATTTGTAGTTAGCTGTAGCACAGACTCCAAGATACAGTGTGTCTATTACAGGTGGGACTAGATATTAATAGTGTAGTATATAACTGTTGTATGAATGAGCTATTAGATTGGTTATAGATGAATTGGAGGTTGTAGTTGCAGCAATTGAATTCTGATCCAAAAGATCGATTTGAATCCAGAGCAGAAACTTCGAGTCTGCCTCTTTATCAGTACTAGTGCAGAAAACATTGCTGCACATCGCCATAACCTTAATGGATGGCAGCAGTAGCTATTTTACGAGTTGTAACTGTCTAGTGCTGCAGCTGCTACAATGGCCGAGCAACTGTAACTTTCGCCAACAAAATTGATTGCTGCTGCCTGTTGGGAATTCCCTTCCTTTGGAATAAAGCTTCCCGACAATCTTCTTTCTTTACTAGTACTAGCACACCACTGTTTTGATCTGACTCTTGTGCTTAATCCAAAATGTAATTCTGTTTCTTCAGGGCCTCTTGTAGCTGTAAGTGAGTACTCCCTCCGTTCAAAAAAAAAAAAAGACAAAAAAAAAAGACAAACCTTAGGTTTCCGTGTCTCATGTTTGACCGTCCGTCTTATTTGAAAAAATATAAAAAAAATTAAAAAGACAAGTTAAGCATAAAGTATCAATCATGTTTTATCATCTAACAATAATAAAAATACTAATTATAAAATAATTTCATATAAGACGGATAGTGAAACGTTGGACACGAAAATCCAGGGTTTGTTTTTTTGTTACGGAAGGAGCAGTGCTCAATTGTACTCCATGTACTAGTGGCAGTGATAATCAATTAAAGCTACACATTGTTAGGTGAGACAATTGTACAGGTTTTGTTTAAGCCCCATTGCACAGGACAAACGATTGTACTACTACTAGTAGAGTAGTATCATTCATGGCTACATTGATCTTTTCACTGTACCGTTTTCCACTACTAATAGGACAAGCACTAGATGGTTACATTAAGGGCGATTTAATTAAGAGATTTAAAGCAGTAGCTAGGAGTACTAATTACTTGGTACTGGGGTGTGTTTAGTTCGCGAAAAAAAAAATTTAAGGGTATCACATCGGACGTTTGACCGGATGTCGGAAGGGGTTTTCGGACATGAATGAGAAAACTAATTTCATAACTCGCCTAAAAACCACAAAACGAATTTATTAAGCCTAATTAATTAGTTAATATAGCAATTATGGCTAATCATAGATTAATTATGCTTAAAAGATTCGTCTCGCGATTTTCATACAAATTGTGCAATTAGTTTTTTAATTTGTCTATATTTAATGCTCTATGCATGTATTTAAAGATTCGATATAATGTTTTTTTGAACTAAACAAGCTCTTAGTGCTACTCCACCTTGTGCAAATTTACAGCATACTCAGGTAAACTTGATTTATACAAGGAATTTTTTGGCACAGGCATGAGGAATAATAATACTACTAGTATTACCCACAAGAAATTACAGCTTACCATTCTAGACTAATTAACTGAAGAAGAGGAACAAAATGGAAATATATTGCTACTAGTATATCGGATAATTCGATTCCGAATGCAGCTTCGGGGGCCCACCTGCTCAGTGGCCGGCCAATGCCACCGGAGTTGCGGCCGCCGCCGCCGCCGGCGCGTGCCTCCTCCGGCCGCTGCTCCCGCCGTTGGCCCAGAAGCACCCGGCGGTCGTCGCGTCCGCCGCCGTGCCACCCGCCATCTTCGCCGCCGCCGTCGTCGCCGGCTCCGACTTGCACCTCGGTAGCACCAGTGGCCGCGCCGACGAGCACCTCATGTCCTCCTCGTCGTAGTCGTCGTCGTCGTCGACGTCTTCCTCTTCTTCTTCCCTCACCTCCTCTTGCTCTTGCACGGATGCCATCTCTTCTTGCCTCTCCTCGTGCTGCGCTTCCGCCGCCGCCGACGCCTTCTGCGACTTGCGGGGAGAGGGCGCGGCGATCTCCGCGGCGGCGGCGGCGTCCTTGGTCGGCGAGGGCGCGGCGGCGACGGGGAACCTGGAGGTGAGCGGGGACGAGCGGTTCTGTGGCGCGGAGCGGCAGCGCATGAGGAGGAGCGCGTTCTTGGGCGGCGTGGTGGTCGCCGACGAGACGAGCTCCGCTTCCTCCTCCTCCTCCTCTTCGTCCTCCTCCTTGTCGTCGCCGCCGCCATTGATCCCAAGCCGCTCCGCTTCCTCGCCCTCCAACGATCTGAAGACTCCTCCCGCGGAGGCCTCCATCTCCTCGTCCTCCTCGGCGTGCTCTCCCCTCGGATCCGGCTGCTTGGGCGCGGCGGCGACGGCCACGTCCCTGCTGCTAAACACCCACGGCGAGCGGCGGCTCCTCTCTACCACCTCCGGCGACGGCGCCTTCGGACGCCGCCTCCGGTCGAAGTCGAACAGGCCGCCGCAGAGGAACGCCTTCTTGAGGCACCGGCAGTAACCCCTCCCCTTCTCCGGCGCCGCCACCTTGCTCGCCGCCGCCGCCTTCTTCCCCTTCTTCCCCTTCCGCATCCGCACCTGGCCAATGCAGGTCACCTTGGGCGACGAGGGCTCCCCGTCCGCCGCCGCCGCCGCGGCGCGCCCGGCGCCGCCCCGGCCACGCGACACGAACATCGGCGACGTCGCCGGGGCGCGGCGGGAGCGGCCGCCACCGCCTCCTCGCCGGCTCTTGCTGAGCAGAAGCCGCGCCAGCCCCGGCGGCGCCGGCAGCTGCTTCTCCGCGCGCCCGGGGCTCGCCGCCGGCGGCTTCATCGTCGCGACGCGTTCACACTTGACGCACGATGACACGAAGCGAGGGGGGGGACACGAAGGAAAGGGAAGCTTATAGCTGCGGGAAGATTAGGCTGTGAAGGAGTGTGATTAGTCAGAAGGCTAATCGTGATTAGTGCTTGGGTGATTAATTAGGAGTGGTCTTAGGATTCGCTCGCCTTTGCTGCTTGGTTGATGTGGACATGGTGCACTGGACCATGCAATATTGGTTTGGTTTGGTTTTGTGTGTGATGTGATGGATGTGTCATGTGTGAGATTCTAGTTTACAATGCTCTGCTGGACTGCTGGTCATGTCATTCTTCTAAATCCTTCAACAGAATTCTATGCATGGGACTAAAACTTTTAAGTCCCTATCACATCGGATGTTTGAAAATTAATTATAAATATTAAACGTAGACTATTAATAAAACCCATCTATAATCTTGGACTAATTTGCGAGACGAATCTAATGAGCCTAATTAATCCATGATTAGCCTATGTGATGCTACAGTAAACATTCTCTAATTATAGATTAATTAGGCTTAAAAAATTTGTCTCGTGAATTAGCTTTTATTTATGTAATTAGTTTTGTAAGTAGTCTATATTTAATACTCTAAATTAGTGTCTAAAGACATGGACTAAAGTTAAGTCCCTGGATCTAAAACACCACCTCACTCCTACTCCCAGTAAAATATACTGTACTCCCTCCTCTTCAAAATATAAAAAAAACCTGTGATATTTTCTTAAGAAAAGATGTGATATTCTTCGTTACTGTCCAGATTCATAGTATAAAAAAATATCACAATTTTGGACGGAGGAAGTAGCAACTTTTGACCTACAAAATTTATCTCAAAATATAACAACCACATAATTTTTTTTCTCAACCAATTATAACTTTCCACCATTCAAATGACGTACGCACCTCCTTTTCTCAATCCAATCACAATATTTTTTTTCATTTAATTTTACTAGCTCTTAATATCATTTCCATTTAACGGAGGTAACACTAAGTAGCGGTAATCTTTCGAAAAATTTACTATAAATATTAAGGTTGTGTTCTTAAGTCAATGTTTTTGACTTCATCTCACTCGTTTTCAGCGTGCACATTTCCTAAACTGCTAAACGATAAATTTTTTTACAAAAAATCTATAGGAAAATTGTTTTAAAAATCATATTAATATATCTTTTAAGTTTTTAGCTAATGCTCGATTAATCATGCGCTAATGAGTGCTTTGTTTTGCATGTTGGAGAGGATGGATTTCCAACCCCTCCTCCTGAACACACCCTAACTCCTTCGTTTTGATTACTTGATATTTTACTATTTAATTTTTATCAAATTATTGGTATTTCTCATATTCTAAAGTAAATTTATAATTGTCTTCCATCTTTACCGTTCATCAACACAGTTATATACTCCATCCATCCCCAAATACAAGAAATTCAAATATTCAAATTTTGTTCTCAAATTTAAGTAGGTGTCACATCAATCACTTTTTATTTAAATCTCTCCCACTTACCCTCAACCACCATTTCACTCACTATATACTCTTATTTAATAAGTCATTGTAGCCAAAAAAAATCAAAATACTAAAAACAACATAGGATTCCTTATATTTGTGCACGAAAGAAGTACCAGTTAGGCCCCCTTGAATCAAAGGAAAAACTATAGGAATTCTAGAGGATTTTATCCTATGAGAAATAATCCCATAGGGTCCTTTGAAACAAAGGATTGTTTCCTATCAATTCCTTTGAAATTCATATGGAATGAACCTTACTAGAGCAATTTTGGAGGAAAATAAGCATGAGGTCTCACCTCATGTTTTCCTCTTCATGTGTCTAAGGTTCCTGCGTTTTTCCTGTATGCTAATCAAACGACAGTTTGAAGACTTTCCTGTGTTTCAAAATCCTATGGGAATCCAATAAGTGTGGCATTTAATTTCTACGTTTTTTCTATTCCTCTGTTTTTTCAATCCTGCGATTCAAAGGGGCCCTGGGTAACATAGTAGTTTATCGTATCTTTGCTGTTTGATGTGAAATTTGTTACGAACAACAAATAATTTGAAATTCTTTACTACAGTTACATTTAAAATTAATCCTTGGATATGGATTGAATGAATAGCTCATTCATACAAGGAAAAAGATGTATCCATTCATGAGTTTGATTTGAACATTTATTGCAAGGGTTTCGTGAGTACTAGAATTGCTGAGAGGTGGGGCCCACAGAGAGTCCATGGGCCGGGTCCACACATTGGCTCTGACTACTCCCTCCATGTGAGTGAGTGAGGCCCATTTAGTTCCTAAACAGAATTTTTTCACGTGACACATGCATGAATTATTAGATATGGAAAAAAATCAATTACGCAGTTCACCAGAAAATTGCGAGACAAATCTTTTAAGTCTAATTGAGCCATGATTTGATAATATGGTAAACATTTGCTAATGACAGATTAATTAGACTTAATAAATTTATCTCGCAGTTTCCTGTCAAAATATGTAATTTGTTTTATTATTAGACTACGTTTAATACTTTAAATGTGTGTCTGTATATCCGGTGTGACATACAGAGGCAAAAATTTTTTTTGCCAACTACTCCCTCCGTCCCATAAAAAACTAATCTAGTATTGGATGTGACATATCCTAGTACTACGAATCTGGATATACCTCTGTCCAGATTCATATTGTATTAGAATATGTCACATCCAGTTCTAGGTTTGATTTTCCCTGCACGGAGGGAGTACATGAGTTGTACTGGCAAGACAACACAGCAGAGGGATGTGATTTGAGGATTCTTTCTTTGCCCTCTTCTTCTTCTTTCATTTGCTGGGCATCCATCCATCCTTTGCTTCTTTTTCCTCTGCTTTGCTGATTTCCATGTCACAGACTACTCCACACTGCAGCACAGAGGTCATTTCACTTCACTTCACATCAATCCATCTCATTCATCATCCATGGCCTCTCTCTCTATCACGAGGATGCTGGAAAAAGGAGAGGAAATGCTTGCTATATGGACCCCCAATGGTATTGCATTTTCAGTTCCATATACGTGCGGTTGGCACAACTAATTTTAGATGTTAATAAGCCTCGGCTAATTTCCCTACACATTGACACAAAGTTATATATAGAGCAATGTGATTTATTAGTGGAATGGATGTATCAAAATAAAGGAATGCATATCTTGGTTAGTTTGAATTGGATGAATAATGGCTATGCAAAACATTAGTGTCGTATTTGTAAAATGGTAACCATAGATATTAGATTGAATGTCTTTTAGTCACTTATTTATCTTTACTAACTTACAAGTGTATAAGTGTATAGATACATTGGCCCCTGCCAAAATATGCTGGTCGTAGGCATGTGGCTTTTTTTTTCCTGATTTCCTATATTTTTATAGCGGTTGCATGCCTCATGTTGTGTTATATTGCGCAACCTATTAAGGACTTTTTTAGTGTCTGGATGGCTCATTTTGTGTCTTGATGGATAGCCAATCGAGGCCATTGGAGTGAGAGACTAAGTTTCACGTGAAAAAAATTAAATACCTTAAGGCCCCCTTTGATTCAAAAGAAATTCATAGGAATTTTAAATGATTTCATTCCTATAGAATTTTTTCCTATATACCTCTTTGAATCAAAGGAATGAATCCTATGGAATCCTATAAAATTCCTATGGAATGCCTATTGACATGCAAGTTTTAGAGGAAATCTAGCATGAGGTTCTACCTCATGGAAATTTTCCTATGAGTCTTCATCGCTCCTCTAATTCCTGCATTTTTCCTGCGGTCCAATCAAACGATCATTCATGTGTTTTTTCTGTGTTTTGCAATCCTCTGTTTTACACTTGCATTCATATCAGAATCCTGCGTTTTTCCTATTCCTACGTTTTTTCAATCTTGTGATTCAAAAGGGCCCTAAAATATTTAGATTTAAATTTATGTATTAGTCAGTGCACTAAGGAGACTAGAGCGAACCTCGGTTGATATTATAATTTATGTACAACATAAAGAAACATATGCCTACACATATATAATCACATCCTATTTAAGCTGTTCAACCGTATTCCTTTACAGAGCCTACTCAAAATGAATCTGTTTTCCCCCCTACTTCCATCATACTGCCACACTCTTCTGACTAGTGAGTTTCATGAACCATGAATATCATGGAACCATGGGTTCTCATAGCATAAAATGGTTGCATCCATGATAAGATGGAGGCATAGAAACACCTAGTGTTAAAACAAAACAAAATAAAATAAAATAAAGGGGGGGCATTGCAGTTGCACGAGTGGTGAATCAGCCATGGCAGCTTTACCTCTCCACACGTCGTTTGCTGATGGCTAGTAGGTCGCTGCACGCATGCATTGCAAACCCAAATGTAGTGGTGGTCAGTGTGGATGCTGCTGCTGCTGATTGTTTAATTATTTTTGGGTGTCAGGTGATCGAGCGAAATGCATCTGAGTGCGTGTGAGCTCTGAGCTGTTGCCATGTGGATCTCCTTGTCTGGGGATCTGAATTTGTGTGTTTCTCTCTCTGTGTTTTCATCATATATGAGATCCTGATCTGAGCTTTTCTCTCTCTCTTTTTTTAAATAATCGTTCACTTGACCTTGAATAATGCCCAAGTAGTGGTGCTTCCTCAGCAAGCTTGCTTGCTGACAGAATTTGAGAATCTGTGTTTGAATTGGAATATGTTGGGGACCAACATTTGAATTGGGACCTTGTTTTGGAGATTAGAGTGCTAGGAGTACTAGTTTAAAAGGTAGAGACAAAAGGCATAACAACGAACATCATTCTACCTCTTAATCGACTTCATAAATGCTATTATTTCCTCTGGTCAAATATATTTGACTTTGGAGTCTGTATATTTTCTTCGAAATCCAAGAGCGCCAAACTGAGATTATTATCACCATAGGGCATTGATTGCTGAATCTAAAGGACTTCGGTGTTATATTATTTTCTATCAGCTTCTTTACTAGTAGATTATTTGCTCCATGTTTCTAAAAATATATTTTTGAAAAATATTTTTAAATGATTTTTTCAAACCACTTGTTCCAAGCTATTTAATAAGTTTATTTCCAAAGATATTTATTTATTCCTATAATTAAGTATATAATTCATGAAGATAATCTGATGAATAATTTATTTTTAAATTGGACCTTTGGTTGTGCTAACAAACTCGGAAAAGAAAAAGATCAATCAAAGGCTACCTTAAATTGTGATGAAACATTGTACTACTAGTCAGTACCAAGCTAAGTTTTGGACGAAATGCAAAATTAATGGATAAATAATTAGTTGCTTGCAAGCTTCTGTACACGTACGTGGTGCATGTTAATGTCATCCAAACAAGATAAAATTGAAAGTTGTACGTGCATGGATGGGTTCGTGGACACGACACGTGGGGTGTGAGCCCATATGGGCCAAGGCCAGTACGTTTTGTTGTGCTACTAGCTAGGCAATGTCACGAGCAACATCTGACATACGGCACCAGCAAACCTTTAATTTCACCTCTTCTTCATCTTTTTTTTTACCTAAACTTTTTTCTCTTTGTTGTTTTTTGGTTCTTGTTTGTAATGTATGGAGATTGGAGAGGATTGGCATTTTCTTCCACCTTCTCCTTCTTGTGTGCTATATTCTCTTGTTCTTTCTTTTCTATTTCCACCTTTTGCTTGACCATTGATCTATCCTATCATGTGGGGAAACACACCACATACCATGGCTTGACAAAACCCCACCTAGCTAAGGTTTTTGAGTGAAAGGTCACTTCATGCTATTTATCATATTTATTGCTTGTTAATAAATTGAGTTGTGAAAGCATTTTTTTATATTCATTGGGGAAAAAAATAGAAAAACAATGGTGAACATCCTCTACAAGAAAATTTTCAAATATTTTCACAGTTTGGGCACATTCCTTGTAGCGTGCGGATTATGGATTATTGCGCAGGCATGGCTCCTAAGTTCTAAACGGTATATTGTTGCAAAAAAGAAAAAAAAAGGAGAACTTCACCATAATTTCTTAGATTTTATTTGAAAACCGACTTACAACTTTCTATAATTCATTCATTTGTATTTTTAAATAATTATCTTAATCTCAATTTTATCCATCATTTATATAAAAAAAAAGGTCTCACCCTTGGTGGGTGAGGCCAAGAGATTTTCCATGGTTAGTCAGGCTCATGCTTCACAAAATTCCTAGCTCTTGGTAAACAGATACTCCCTCCGTTTCATAATGTAAGTCATTCTAGTATTTTCCACATCAATATATTTATATTGATGTTAATGAATTAAGCATCAATATAAATATGGAAAATGCTAGAATGACTTATATTATGAAATGGAGGGAGTATTTCTTTAATGAAGTGTGGCATGATCACTAGTTTTGCTGAATAATTGCACATTGGCAGCCAAGAGCCATGCTATAGAGGGTGAGAAATTTGATAGGGACCAAATAGTACTACGTTACAATTATACACAAGGCAAGTGAGATCTAGTAGTACATGCATGTATACAAGTAAACGATGCACATGTATACATTACAGTAGTCACAGATGGACGCAAGGAGAGGTGGGACAGGTCGAAAATAAATGTGTGGGGCTATGTAGTATTTGACATCACTATGCAACATGCATGAGTTATTCTATAACACCCTACTTCTCTCTTCTCTGTGTCCTCAATGAGAAGAAGAATTAACCTCTCCGGTGAAAAGACCAAAAAGAAGTAAAAGGAGAAAAATACAAATAAAAGAAAATGACACCTATATCTATTTTCATGCTTTTTTTTTCTTATTGACTATATATATATAAAAGAATAACCATTTATATGTCGTCTTCTATTTTACACTTATATTTCTATTAAAATCATGTGTTTTTATTAGTAAGTTTCGCAATATCGCCTTTCAAATAACCGGAAATGGAATGGTTGGGATTCAGATCAGCTGTAGTAGTAGTATTGACTGCAACTTATGTAGTCATAGCAGCTACCGTTTGATCTGAATCGGATGGCACAAATTAGTCATAGCACTGTAGCAAACTACTGTAGAATAAAATATTACTATGATTTTGTGGTTTGATCGATGTAGCGGTAAATCTAGACGGATGATCATCAAAATGAATGGCTGAAGATATGTGCAATCTTAAGTTGCAGTCGTAGTTACCACTGCAGCTGATCTCAATCCGAATGGTTGGCGTGTATGTTTGACCAATGGGGAAATAGAGGACACGAAGTCAACTGTGGAGGCATAGGATCCCGTAATGTTTTTTCCTCCAGATTCCAATACCATCCTACTACTCGTACAGTAGCTTCACTTGAGTATACTGGCCAAGTCAAGCAGTATCCCAAACAAAACAAACAGCAACAAGAAGAAGATGTCATTAGTTGAAGGGACACAGAGAGGACACTACATTAAAGCAACTCGCTCACCTTTTGTCCACCACACCTCTGCACTGCAATGTACAGCATAAATAAGGGTATTTTATTATGGGCGCTCATCTTTTTCATAAAAAAAAAGTTGATGCTATTATGTATAATCCATATTATTATTGTCCAAGAAAAATAATCCGGTGAATAATCTTTTTCAAACAACGTTTACAAACACCGTATCAATCTTAGTATTGACAAAGCTATATATTGGAACACGTCGGGGAGAAGCCATTCGAGGAAGAAGAGCCTTGGCTAGTTGATATGTTGTTCGATGTTTTCTTCATGAGACTACCTGTAAAATTGTCGAAAGACAATTTCTCTAAAATCTTTTAAATGTAATCATAGTGTATATATATATTGTAACTCGGATGTAAGTGGAATGGAATGTACTAATATGTAATTTGTCTAATTATTTAGAAACTTGCGACAGATCAAGTGGCTAGCATGCACGGCTTGTGGGAGCGAGGCCTTGAGTTCGTTCCCTAATTCTCACGTGAATTTTTTCCCTCTATACACCAGCACGAATCTTGAGGCAAATCTGACAACCAAAAAATCGAAAGTTTTTCTCCCTATTTTCTATGGACAAAAATCTAGCGAATCCGTTTCTTCATACTAGTAAATAGTAATATGATTGTTGACTTGATCCTTTGGCATGTGGACTGGGCCAAGCCCATTCGCTCTGCATCCCATAATACGGCCCACCTTGTAGTAACATACTGTAAATCTTGGCTTGTACCATATGACGGAAATTAATTCAAAACTTTTATTTGAAAGAGGCCCTAATAAGTGGATTATAGAAAACAATCCTACAAATCTACCCTCACAGGTCATTTGCACGCAGGTCTCACACATTCTAGATCTTCTGAGCTGTTTGCATTCATCATCTTTTGTCAAATTTTGAACTATAGTGTCGGACGTTAATTCTCCGTCCCCATAATGGGCCTTCTTGGGCTGTTTCTTCGTAATAGGCCTAAATTGAGGCGGAATGCTCGGCCTTTCTCGGGAGTCACTCATCTGGGCCACACATTCTGGATCGAACGGCCCGCAGAGATCCCAAAGGGGATCGGAGTTTTCTTCCTCCGAACCCCCTCGCCCCCATCCACCGCCTCACTCTCGACCCCTCGCCGGAGCGCCGCCGCCGGCTATGGCTATCCCCAGCTTAGTCTCGTCGTCTCCGGCTAAATCAAGCACCCGAACACCACCACCACGCTGGCATACGTGTTAATTTGCATGCAGTTTCGTCAGAAATGCATCCGTGGAGTGAAGAAGACGCCAATGTACACCGAGCTCATTTAAGCCAAGCCAATTTTATCACTTGCGAGCCGGAGTTTGAAGAAGTAACAAGATTTAATTTATTTTTTTTGGGAAGTAACAAGATTTAATTTGGTAATGTTGAGAAACTCAAAACTGCGTGCAACTTGTTACGCACGCCGCCGCATCGATCGTTGCCGTCACTGATGACACGCCGCTCTCGCCTCGCCTCGCCGGCGCCGGCGACGTCGAGGACGCGATGCCGATGCATCACATGAGCTTCACAATCTAGTCCATTTTACTTAGACTTCGATCGTTGCCGAATTGCAAAACTTTCTATTTCTTGTTCATCAGCGAGCAACGTATGCTTCCTAGCTAGCTAGTTCGTATTGCTCTGCAACAAAAGTCCCCGACGATTTCTGAATTTAGTGAATTTTAGTTGGGATTTTGCTACCATCACTGATCAATCCAACCAACATTTGCGTCGATGTGTTGCGGGTAGTTCTGATTTCTCATAGAGGATTAATTAGAACGGTAATAACTGGTCGGCAAAAGGCACAGCCTGAAGGTCGGTTTCAGAAATTTCTTGATCATATCCATCCATTTCTAGCTCCTTATTGTTTTTCCATTTGTTTTTATGGCTAAGTCCTGATGTAAGGGTGTAAGTGGTTAACCCGTGAGCTCACTTATAAACAAACATAAATCACTAATCCACTTATTTTATCTATAAATAAATTCGTGGGTTGGCCACTTACACGCCTGACCTGAGGTAGTGTTGGCATGGGGTATGGACCGGTTGACGTGGACCTGAATTGGAGTAGCATTTGGGGAGTTGGGCTTATCTTACCATTGCGCTGACTGCCCTGTGCATAATGGGACCCACGGGCCTGCTCATGGCCCAATGGGCCCTGGCCCATGGCACTAATGGCCCTTGCAGAGCAGGCCTTCGCCAACACTTTTACTTGCACCAGAAGATTTTTCATTTTTTTTTAAAAAAAAACTACAGCCTTTGTGCAGGCAGGTATGTGTGCATATACATATAGAAGTATACTCAATATAGAATATACTTGTCGTGCAATTTTATATATTCCTGGGACATGGTAATGATTATGGATATATTTCGGACCGATGAATTAGCTTGCAAGAAACGCCAGCCAAGCTAGCTGGCCCGTATGATCCATCGATCGATCCATATGTTATCCACTCGTATGATTTTGTCATTGACACGGTGTCACTCTCTTGCAATTGGAGTGGGTTTTTGGTCACCATGAATGCATATCAGCATATATATAATTATACCAATTTTAAATTCATTTGAAAAATAAAATTTAAACTCTCGGCACGTCATGTGTACGAGAGGAGAGGAATTTTTTTTTTGAAAGAAGGTATAATCTCCTATATTTGTTGCTATATATACATATTCCGTGCAATATCTTACTATTTATTTTAGATAATGGATTGGAAACCCGGCCTCACATCCAATACAATACTCCTCTATCCTATAATATAAGAGATTTTAGGTGAATGCAATATATTTGAGTATAATGAACCGAAAATCTTACTATTTATCGTGCATGCTCCAACAAACAGGATGAAACACGTGGTTGTTTTATAGGTGTAGTACTACTACTACTAGAGACGAAGGCCAGCACTAGTGCTAGCTAACTACAGCAAGTTGTAGAGCGTCTCCATGCAGTGCTCTGGATGATGATGATGATGCAGCCGACCCATTTCCATTGGTAGCGTGCACGCATGTGACACAGCTAATTAATCAAGGATTTCCATGTATTTCCACAAGATATATGTAGGTAGTACAAGTACAAGAATGCGGTGTATATGTAAAGTGTAAATTGAATGGTTATAAAATGGCATGCTGGCTAATGTCAGGACAATGCAAAATGAGGACTACTACTGTACTAGTAATAGTAGACAGTAGTACAGTAGCAGTATGACTGTATGAGTATGTGGGGGGTCGAGAACCAGAGCAAATCTGTGTTAGAGCAGGTACAATAGCAGGCTATAAGCCAGCTATAAATATATTTTAAAAAGATAAATAAAGAGAGATAAGATCAACGGGCTACAGATCTGTAGTCAGCTACAGCACAGACTCCAAGACGTAACGTGTGTATGACAGGTAAAATCAGGTATTAATAGTATAGTAAGGAACTATTATATAAATTGGCTATTATATTGGCTATAGATAATTTAGAACTAATAGTTGGCTATACTATTAAACTTGCTCTTAGAAAATGAAATCCAAGGATCGATCTCGTTTGCTCTGCTTGACTCGATTAAATAAACATTCACTGAAATATATTACAGACTGGTACTACTAGTATATTGCAGCAGTATATATTGTATGTTATCCCAATTGTCGTCTTTCTAGTGTAGTTTACGCCAGCCTTCACGTAATCGCCATGGATCTCAAAGCTACCAGTACTACCACCACCATTGCAGGGCTTGGCTCCCCTCACAACATGAAATCTTAGAGATCCGTGGCGATTAGTACCTAAATTGACGCATTGAGTTGAATTTCCTTATTTTAGAAAAAGAAAGCATAGCTAGACGTACTAACTTTTTTCTTTACAATACTCTTATAAACAATAATCTCAACTATTTAATTAAGTAGATTGAAGTTATTGACAACGTAGATGTACTCATATCATAACATGATGTTATGACTTATAGTGTTGTGAAGAAAGTAGTAAAACTAAATTTAGTACCTACATATTTCCAAAAAAGACATACACCTCCTTTTGAAAAGCGGTTTATCGTTTCGAATCCATCAAAGATAAATAGACGCTAGCTATTGTTTCACTTATGCCGGTATATATAAGCTATTTTTAAAAGTTGATTTTGTGATTTTCTAATCATAGTTTATTTTATAATATTTTTTTAATAAAAATATAAAACTTTTATTCATAAATTATTCGTAAATCACATGCATATAATTTTTTCTCATAAATTATTTTTAATCATTAATAAGCGACTCGTGTATAATTATAAGCATAAACGAAAACGATACAACCTAAAATCATTTCAGCCGCGGAGTGACAAATACCTAACCTCTGTGACGGTCGCTTCCGAGCCCGCGGCGCGCCCACGACGCGGACGTGCGAGCTGCCCGGCCGTCGCCGTAGCCCGTAGTTACCGTTCGAGTTGGCGGCGGCGCGCGTCGTCGTCGTGCAGGCGCGGCAGTCGATAGGCATGTCATTGTGTGCTCGTGTACAACCAGTCTCTCCCTCCCGTGTCCGTGCCCGTGCGTGCGTTTCCGTGCAACCACCCCACCAAAACCACGTCGCTCCAAACCCCCTCTCCCACCGCACCCGCCCAAAAAAAAAAAAAAAGCAGCTCACAACACAATGGAGTCCATGGCTGATGGTTCACTGATCCTCTGCTGTAATGCACATACCAGTATACGTCACTGACATGTGGGCCCGAAGCAGGTGGGACCCACGTGCCAGTGACACCTACTGCAGGTGCAGTACAGCAGACGATTTGCCCCTGCACACCTCACACACTCCCACCATTTTCTTCCCTACCGTTGCCTCCCCCGCTGCGCTTCGCACGTGTCCCCCCCCCCTCCCCACCACTTCTCCCTCTAAAATCTCCCACCTCCCATGTCTACTCCTCCTCCTCGTCTTCATGCCACCACCCATGGCGCCACCACCACCACCACCGCCGCCGCCGCCGATTCTCCTCCTCCTGCTGCTTCTGCTCGCCGCCGTGGCAGCTGACGTGTCCACTGCACTGTGCTTCGACTACGCGACGCTGACGCTGGGCAGCCTCAAGCTGCTCGGCGACGCGCACCTCAAGAACGGCACCATCCGCCTCTCCCGCGACCTCCCCGTCCCAAACTCCGGCGCGGGGCGGGCGCTCTACGCCACCCCCGTCGCCCTCCGCGGCGGCTTCTCCACCCAGTTCGCCTTCACCGTCGCCACCCTCAACGCCGACTCCGTCGGCGGCGGCCTCGCCTTCGTCCTCGCCTCCGACGGGGTCACCCTCGGCGATGCCGGGCCCTACATCGGCGTCTCCGCCGCGTCCGATGTCGCCGCCGTCGAGTTTGACACCCTCATGGATGTGCAGTTCGGGGATGTGAATGGGAATCACGTCGGGTTGGATCTTGGGAGCATGGTGTCCGCCGCGGTTGCCGATCTTGATGGCGTTGGGGTTGAGCTCACCAGCGGGAGGACGGTGAACGCGTGGATCGAGTACTCGCCCAAGAGCGGCATGGAGGTGTTCGTCTCGTACTCGCCCAAGCGCCCCGCCGAGCCGGTGCTCTCCGCGCCGCTCGATCTCGGGGAGTATGTCAAGGGCGACGCGTTCGTCGGCTTCTCCGCCTCCACGCAGGGGAGCACCGAGATGCACGCCGTCGAGTGGTGGACATTCTCCACGCCCACCTCCTCCTCCTCGTCGCCGTCCAAGCCGTCCCCGCGTATGGCGACGCCTTCGTCCCCGCCGCCGGAAGCGCCGGTTTCGTCAGCCGCTCCGCCTCCGGCGAGTCTTAATCCGATGCTTCCCTCGCCTCCGCAGCTTCCCGGCGTATCCACGACGACGCCGTCGCCGCCGGCGTCCACGGTTTCGATGCCTCCCACCAACTCGGTCGCGGTGGCGAGCGCTCCGGCCAATTCGACGGCCGGGATTAGTAATGCCGGATCGCCGCACCCGCCCGCGCACGCGGCGGTGGCGGGCGCCGCGACGGCGGGGGCCTTCGTGGCCGTCTCGTTCGCGGGCTTCGCGCTGTGGGCGCTGGCGCGCCGCGCCAGGGCGAGGAGGCGCGGCACCACGGCGCTGGCGGCGGTGGCCGACAAGCGCGACAGCCTAGCGTCGGCGGCGGCGCTCGCGCGCTCGCCGCGGGAGTTCACCTACAAGGAGCTCAGCGCCGCCACGCGCGGCTTCGACGCGTCCCGCGTCATCGGGAACGGCGCGTTCGGCACCGTGTACAAGGGCATCATCCCGGACACGGGCGCCATGGTCGCCGTCAAGCGCTGCACCAATGCCAGCGCCGACGGCGCGCAGGCGCGGTCGGAGTTCCTCTCCGAGCTCTCCATCATCGCCGGCCTCCGCCACCGCAACCTGCTCCGCCTCCAGGGGTGGTGCCACGAGAAGGGCGAGATCCTGCTCGTCTACGACTACATGCGCAACGGCAGCCTCGACAAGGCGCTGTTCGACGCGTCCTCGCCGGTGCTCCCGTGGAGCCACCGCCGCGAGATCCTCGCCGGCGTGGCCTCGGCGCTGGCCTACCTCCACCACGAGTGCGAGCGGCGCGTCATCCACCGCGACGTCAAGTCCAGCAACGTGATGCTCGACGACGCATACCGCGCGCGGCTCGGCGACTTCGGCCTGGCGCGGCAGGCGGAGCACGGCGAGTCGCCCGACGCCACCGCCGCCGCCGGCACGATGGGCTACCTGGCGCCGGAGTACCTCCTGACGGGGCGCGCCACGGAGGCCACCGACGTGTTCAGCTTCGGCGCGCTGGTGCTGGAGGTGGCGTGCGGGCGGCGGCCGATCGGGGCGACGGAGGGGAGGTGCAACAACCTGGTGGAGTGGGTGTGGAGCCTCCATGGCGCAGGCCAGGTGCTCGACGCGGTGGACGCGAGGCTGCGCGGCGAGTACGACGAGGCGGAGATGCGGAGGGCGATGCTGGTGGGGCTCGCGTGCTCGAGCCCGGAGCCGGCGCTGCGGCCGGGGATGAGGGCGGTGGTGCAGATGCTGGGCGGAGAGGCGGACCCGCCGTTCGTGCCGGCGGCGAGGCCGTCGATGAGCTTCTCGGCGAACCACCAGCTGCTGCTGAGCCTGCAGGACAGCGTGTCCGACTACAACGCGCTGGGCCTCAACGACCTCTCCGACGACTCCTCGTCGGACTCGCTCAGCTCCTCCTCGCTCACCAGCACGCTGCGCAAGGGCGGCCACGACATCGCCGCCTTCAGCTCCGCCGCCGCCGGCGACGCCGCCCGGTGAATTTTACTGCCTTGTTTTTCTCTCTCTCTCTCTCTCTTAATCCTACTAGATTCTAGTGGTGGTAATTTTCTCTCCAATTGTATGTATATGTATTGAGTACATAGATTAGCATTGAGCTCAAAATTCCATTTGTAATACTCCTACTTACTTATCTTGATAATTAATAATCCAAGAAATCAATCAGATGATTCATTCGTTCAATCCAGTAATCCATTATTCTCGCAAATTCTTTCACAGAACTGCAAGCAGATTAATTCATCAGATTTCTGTGAACAAAAGTACCTTCTTTTTGTTAAATGAAGAACAAAATATCTTGTTGAAATACAGTAACATTTTACATAGGAATGACTTGTTGGGTGTGCAATGGAATGGAAATATCCAATGCTTGAGCAATTGGGCAGGAAGCTGAGCTGGTTGCTGCAGCAGCATGGCAAGGAAAGCATCTTCCCTTCCAATCTTAGTGCTGCATAATTACTGATCACCTCTTCTAGTTCTAGCTATCTGCTAGTGATTACTCCTACTTATTATTAGCTTTGCTTTTAGGAGCATCGCATGAAAGTCATCCATGATTCATTCTTTCGAGCCACCAACCAAAATTCTCAATTGGATTATCAAGATATCAATAGCTTAGCCTGAGTTATTAGTAGCTGCCACTAATCCTAACACTGTTGTTGCTGTTGCTTGTCTACTACTAGTAGTACTTGTATGCTAACTAAAGCAAGACAGCCACAGCCACTGATAGTGTCACTCACTCAAGCACGCTCAACTAACTGATTCGATGAGCGTGGAATTGTCAACGTCAGCCTGGATAGATCGATTATACTTTGCCTACCTGGCTTAGCTTAGTCCCGTGATCTCGCTGTCACTGTCGAGTGGGCCCGGAACAGTTTTGGAGCCCACAACAGTGTGCTGGTCTTTTCGGTTTCCGGTATTCCACCGGTTTTCTCCGCTTGACAGAAATCCTCTGCAATGGTGTGTTTTTGGTGTTAAGACTCTTTTCCAATCAAAGATGGCAATAATAATACAGCGGAAGATATAAGAAATTCTCATTATATTTTTAGTGTGTTGATGTTGATTGGGGTTATACATAAGAAGATAGAACATCTGTGTATTTCCTACGTTTACAAATAAGAAGATAGAACATCTGTGTATTTCCTACTGTTCATCTACACGCTTTGACTACTTGTGTTTTTTTTCTTTGTTGGCATCATTGGTACAGAAACCGAAATATATTTTTTTCTGAACGATGAAGGGTACATTACAATCTTCTATTACTAAAATATTTTGCCAATTCGGGCCCATGCCATATGAGCCTTATTAGGGACACAAGAACCAGACATAGGAGTTTGGAATGAAGTTCATGAGGATAGCCTGAGGTTTGGGAATAATGGACCATTCTCATGGATGTCTCATCCTCCTCCATCAAGTGTTGCTTCTCAACCATCATACACTCTTGTCTGCATAGGTTTGGAGGCTTGTGTGTATGGTGGTACTATACATCAGCTCATCATCTCACTGTAGCTATGAAAATGTTTAGCTCATCAAATATTTTGTAGATATCTTCCAGATACAAACGAAAACTGATTGAATTCTGAATTTCTGACATATTAACATGAATTAACTGAAAACGATTTTGTCGGAATTATGCGATTGATCGAATTAGGCCAACATTTGGAATGATGAAGAAATGGAATTATATATGGAGGGAGAAAATTGGATCATGAGAATATGCAGCTACTTTCATTCTTGTGCTGGATGGTATGGAGTCATTGTCAAGCAGGGATTGAAAAGCAACCATAGCTTTGATGGAAAAGGTAGGGGGCCCTCACTAAGCATTGCCTTGTGTTTGTAGGGAAGGAATGGGATTTTGGAAGTGATGGTAATTTAAAAAGTTGACTTCATTTGTAGAGTTGTCGCTTCTTTTTTCCTAAAAGCATCCTACTCTTCAATCACGCCAAAGAAAGGGATAATTGACCAGTGCCAAAACATGACTAACACTAGTCTCCATCTTTATGATATGTTTCACTACATAAATTTTCTCCCCCTGAAAGAACACTACATAAGGATTTTTTTTTCTTCTTCTTTTCCTCCCTTTCTACAAAGATTAGGACACCACATCACAAACCATGCTTCTCTCTTAAGCTATGATGAGATTGCTAATGTTTATGCAACGTTTTTTTTAAGATAATGGAACAAAAATCCCATCCTCTGCATCATACGACATTGTAGTCCTTGTTTATTGAACACGGTCATATGCAATTTTTTTTATATGAAGGAATAAATATCGTGACGTCTCCAAGATGGATGTCCAGATCTTGAACACAAATTATCCACCCAATAAGGTTGTGTTTAGTTCAGCGCAAAGTTTGGATTTTGATTGAAATTGGAGATGATGTGACTAAAAAGTTACGTGTCTATAATAGGTTGATATGATGGAAAAGAACTGAAGTTTGGATCCAAACTTTGTATCTAAACACAGCCTAAGTTCATGGATTATATGGTACAGCACCCACAACCCCACATCACATGTTGAGGTTGCTGACACGAGAGGACCATAATTTGGGCCTCTGATGGCAGAGATCAGCAGCCGGCATGACAGGCAGGCAAAGCCACATTTTCACAGATGGCGTCTTCAATTCAATGGCGTATTGTTGCAGTTGAAGCCATTGGAGACGTCGGCAAATCTCGGCCAGAATTTTCGGTGTATTTATTGGGAAATGACCCTGATCAAGCACATGTACTATCTGATTCTGCATAACTCAGTCACTGCCAAACACCCTGAGATTAATAACTTAACCTTGTTGTTAGAGAATGAAAACAAAACAAAACTAACAGGACAGTCATGAGAGAGAGTATCTGCAAGACTGCAACTGCAAGTGCAATACTACTAGCCTGCAGGCTCAACGTGGCTGTACTGCATCACAGACCAAAAAGGGGTAGCACAGTACCTCACATGCCTGGATCACAACAGCCTCAATGTCACAGAGGACTTTTCACCAGTAGTACAATCATTCATATATCAAACAACCCGAGTCCTTTTCTCATGAGATTTGAGAGCAGTTCTTCACTTTTTGACAGGGTGCTTATTTGCTCAAAGTCTATAAGAGCAAGTTTAATAGTATAGCCCACTACTAGCTCTAATTCATCTATAGCCAATCTAATAGCCAATTCATATAATAGTTACTTACTATATTATTAATATATGGTCTCACCTATCATACACACACTGCGTCTTAGAGTCCGTACTGCAGCTGGCTATAGATCTGTAGCCCGCTGCTATTCTCTCTCATGTTTTATCTCATTAAAATATGTTTACAGCTAGCTAATAGTCTGCTATTATACCTGCTCTAAAGGCTATGTAAGAGCAAGTTTAATAGTATAGTCCACTACTAGCTCCAATTCATCTATAGCCAATCTAATAGCCAATTTATACAATAGTTGCTTACTATACTACTAATATATGGTCCCACCTGTCATACACACATTGCGTCTTGGAGTTCGTGCTGCAGCTGGCTACAGAAATGTAGCCCGCTGCTCTTCTCTTTCATCTTTTATCTTATTAAAATATGTTTACAGCTAGCTAATAGCCTGCTATTGTACCTGCTCTAACTGAAGTGCCAGGTGACTTGCTTGGTTGGTTAAAGATGATACAGATGGAGCAGTAACTTCACAGGATTCTGGTTTCTATTGCCTGTCTATTAGGCATGGTTCAGCAAGCAGGCAGGCATCCATAGTCCAGACTAAACTGATCTAAATGAGAAGCTATGAGTGACCAAACAGTTTTTGATCAAGTTTGAACAATCCAGATCAGATCACTTCAATAACTGATAGGAAGACAAAACAGTCCAATTTCTAAAACTCAAACCAAGAAGACAACATGAGTAAAAATCCAGCGGATTCGGTTACTAGAACCTGAACTTTCTAAGTAGGAAGTTGCATCCAGGATGCTCGCGAAGACGGTAATTCTCAACAGTGCACCCTATCTAATTTTAGAATTCAACCATGGCCCAAAAACAAAGAGACTTCTATTCTTGGTTCAGCACACTCCTCCATAGAAGCATGAAGAAAATGCTCCTAATGTGGCCCTTCAAAAACAAACAAAAAAAATGCTCCTCTTGTTTTTGCGCATGTTCAAGAACAATCTGTGACTTGACAACAGAATCTTTAGCAAAGGAGAAGGGAGCCTGTATAACCTTGCTGCCCCTGTTGTGCACAACCAAAAGTCTTATCAGTTGCAAGGGAAGAGAGGCACAGGGATTGTAAATTCAACAAAAGGAGACACAGGGATTGAGAGAGATTTTCATACAGTGAGCAGAGATGAGCTTCTTTTCATGCTTCAAGCCTGACAAGAAGATGCTGTCAAAGAGGATGGAGGAGATGCCGTTCACAGTTGTGAAGAAAGCCTCCTCACAACATGGATCATCCCTCAAGAACTCTGGTAAGGCAAATCTTACCAACAAAAAGATAATTCATATGCTATTCATTCAAACTGAGCATAAATTAGGTTGAGTGGTAGCAGCATCAGCTCAAAATCAGACAAACAAAAACTAGAAGATGCACTGTTCTAGAAAACCTCTAAGATTTGAAGTCCTTTAATATCTTCCCTTCTTCCATGCAATCACTATGTAGATTAGATTCCATTAAACCTCTACTGACAGACATACATTGTACCTTTGTCTAAGGACAAAAAGCACTCCTGCGCCACATTAGTCCCTTCTGGATACCTGTGTATATATATTACTGTATTTGTCTAAATTAAATCTGCCTAACCATTATATTCTGTATTATCTGTTCTGTACTTTTGTGCCAGTGATACATGCATTTGATGTCATGTCACACTCATTCTTGTCACGTATCATTAAGTCCAAAATATAAACCATGACAGATCAAAATGATTTCTGCAAATATGACATGGATAGACTATAAACAATTGATATTTTTGTAATCTTGTACTAGTCTAGATAAATAAGCACAAATTGGAATTCTGTATTTCTGTCTAATATATCCTACAACTTATGACTGCAGAATCTGACAAGTCGCCACGTGGCCATTCAAACAACAAGAAATCATCTGTAGCAGCGAAAAATACTGAACCTCCCAAACGAATTCCAATTACTGCCAAAGCTGAAAGATCATTCACATTCCGTGAGCTAGCGACAGCGACCAACAACTTCCATCCTGACTGTATTGTGGGAGAGGGGGGCTTCGGCAGGGTCTACAAGGGCCAGCTTGAAGATGGCCAGGTATATACAATAATGATTGGTGGCAAATACTCTTCAGATAAAATGTTGCTCACTTGTCTGAAATTGATTCAATTATTTTCCAATAAATGTTCAGGTTGTAGCTGTCAAGCAAATGGAACGTAATGGATTTCAGGGAAACAGGGAGTTCCTAATTGAGGTCATGATACTCGGGCACTTAAACCATCCAAACCTGGTCAACTTGGTTGGCTACTGCTCAGATGGAGATCAAAGACTACTGGCATATGAATACATGGCCCTTGGCTCACTTGCTGACCACTTGCTTGGTAAGTGCTGGTCTTTTTGTTTTCCTCAGCTAACACATTCAATTGCAAATGCTTATCTGGAAACCAAAAAATATATGCTTTTGATCGCAACATTGTTAGCTTAGGAAAATACTACGAAGTATATTCAGACAACAGTGTGACATGATTATCTGTTAGCAGTTGGCAGAAACTTAACAACTAGATTCAACAAAGACTAATAAGCTGAATTGCTATTGCAGACATTACACCAGATCAAGAACCACTGAGTTGGCGTACCAGGATGAAGATAGCACATGGAACCGCAAAGGGGCTTGAACACCTCCATGAGAAGATGAGTCCGCCTGTCATATACCGGGATCTCAAGTCCCCCAACATCCTTCTTGACAAGGATTACAATCCTAAACTGTCAGACTTTGGGCTTGCAAAGCTAGGCCCTTTTGAGGGAGACAAACATGTCTCAACTAGGGTGATGGGCACATTTGGGTACTGTGCTCCAGAATACGTAAGAACAGGCATGCTAAGTACCAAGACTGATGTCTATAGTTTTGGGGTTTTTCTACTTGAGTTGATCACAGGAAGAAGAGCTGTGGATACCTGCAGACCAGTTTGTGAACAAATCCTGGCTTACTGGGTATGCACTAAAAACACTTAACTAGACCAGCATTTTTTTTATCAGAGTACAACCACTTCTATAACTTGGTCATATAATTCAAACAAATGGAACATAAAAAAAATGCTATGAAATTTTTGATAGTAATTAGTCAAATAAGATGCCCTTCTACAAAGTTTCTGATCATTGAATTTGTTTGTGGTCAACAGGCCAAACCCATGCTTCATGATCGGAGGAGGTACCATGAGCTGGTAGACCCTCTTCTTAGAGGTGACTATCCAGACAAAGATTTTAACCAAGCTGCGGCCGTGGCAGCGATATGCATAGAAGATGAAGCCTCAGTTCGGCCATATATGAGTGACATTGTTGTTGCATTGGGATTCCTCGCAGAAGTACCCGCAGGTTGTGAAGAGAGGATTAACGCTGAACCCCAGAACAGAAAGGATGAAGATCCTTCAGTAACTGGTAACACCAAGAAAGATCAAAGCACATTTGACCGTCAACGAGCAGTTGCTGAGGCCATCGAATGGGGCTCTGTGAGGCAGAAACAAATGGCTCAAATTAAAGAAAAGAAAGCTCAACCTCAGGGCATTGTAGCCCCCAAGACAAACAAGTTGTAATATGAGTAATGGTTATGTATAGAACCATGTGCAAAAGTTTTTAGGCTGTCTCCTAACTTGTAAATTTGCAATGTTGTACAAGCTTTAAAGCTGACTTGTAATAAAGAAATTAGAATTCGTAAATGACATGCTTGCCTAAAAAAGGTGGTCAAGGATCAATACCATGGCTTACATGGTTGGGGTTTTTTTCCCCAATTATTTCGACAGCATACTGTCATTGTAAGCTTCTATTGTAATGATCCTTTCTCCCAATCTTAATGAAATTGGTCGACCGAACTTTTGGCCGACCTGGAAAAAAAAAGGATCAATACCATGGCACTATAGCCTCTACTGAAGCCAACAGGTTGTAGAAAGTGAAAAGGCCAGTTTCACTTATGCTTACATATGCCAATTGCCAGGCAAATTTATTAAGCCGTCCTATAAGAAATAATATTGCAATAATGGGTGAACACTAGGGCTAAATTTTCACATACAGAATTGAACCATAAATCAAATTACTGTCCTCATAATTATGTCATACTGATAGGCATCCATAGTGCAATAAGTGATCGAATGTGTTTCTATATATTTATATATATATATATATATATATATATATATCAATCCATCCATCTATGTACGACACAATTACAATGGTTCAGATTAAAACAATAGTCACTGCCAAATACAATATAAAATTTCTAAAGTTGAAATAAATTAGAAGGAAGTTTAGGAATTGGAAGAACTCTATTCTAAACTACAAAAGAATAGAACGTCCGATTTAAAACCAACAGAAATTAGCAAGTTGATTTGCATAAGAATGCAATTCACAACAGAAAGGTACGAAAAATTCCGAACTAAAAATAACAAAAATAGTTACTTAAATAAAAAAAGGACTTTGCAAGATTCAAATATGATAATTACCAATTTTAAATTTTACACTAATTAAAATATAAATAAAATTGTGATTTTCATTTACTCAGAGTTTTTATCATGTACATTTTGATAAATACAAATATTAAATATCCGTATATTCAAAATTAGTTTACCCAAAAAATATATATGTATATGAAAAATAATAAAAATAAAATATTGAAAAAGTTTTAGAAAAGATTTATAGGTACTTTTTATGGGAACCATTAAGGTAATTTAAGAATGACTTTTATATAGTAAAAACAAGTTCAAATTCAGTTCAAACTTGCTTTAAACTAGTTAGTAAAGTAGTTAACGTTAATACCTAAGTAATTGAAAAAGTTTCATACTCATTTGAATTGGGTATATACTCAATTTCAACAATGGTGCCCGGGCACCATGGAGCACCAAACAAATTTACTATATATATATATATATATATATATATATATATATATATATATATATATAGTAAATTTGTTTGGTGCTCCATGGTGCCCGGGCACCATGATTGAAATTTACTATATACCCAATTCAAATGAGTATGAAACTTTTTCAAATACTTAGGTATTAACGTTAACTACTTTACTAACTAGTTCAAAGCAAGTTTGAACTGAATTCAAACTTGCTTTTGTTAGATTTTGATTCTAGGTATATAGCATCCAAACATATAATTAGTTAGGTATGTAATAATGGATTGTGAAATAAAGTTAAATTTGAGTTGTTTTGTTGCTAGGTATAGGTATGAATCGAATACTTATAACTAGGTATATACTCACAATTTGAAAATTTTGAAAAATTTGGGCGAATTTGTGTATTTCATACCATGGTGCCCGGGCACCATGGTGCCCCATATGAGTGTCCTATATATATATATATATTTTGCATATAACAAGTCAAGTGGTCAAATGTCATCTTGAAAGTCAACAACATATTTAAAAATGGAGGAAATAAAATTTTAGAACGTGCATAAAAAAATGAACTTTATAATTAATTTCTGATGACCCATATTGGCATCCTTCATAACCCCATTTACATGTAAATTGGGTTTTTAAGGCAACAAAATATTTAACCTAAGATTATATAACCATGTGCAATCGATGGAAAGCCTTTGACTGGTGCAACACGTATGCGTATGCTAGCTTAACATACCTGTCCTACAGGGAAAGCTACAAAGGACAGAACAGTGCCTTACATGCCCTGGGTTTTTTTCATATACATTTACCCAAAAATTATTATTTTTAGATAATTGAAACTGTATTTAATAAAAAAAAGAGCAAAAATTACTTTACCCAAATTGCTCGCATAGGACTTTCACCAGTACAATCATTCATGTACCAGAGTACCAGACAACCAACCAAAGTCCCTTGGGAGGTAGGAGTTGAGAGCAGTTCTTTTTTTTTTAACTTTTAAGGGCTGATCAAAGCCTATAACAGGGAAAATATGCAGTGCAAACTCTATATGTAGTGTAAATCTAAAGATTATAGTAGGATACACAAATGAACGTCTGAGAATTGTCAACGTCACCACGAGTAAATTTTTTTACTGGGTTTTTTTGACTTAGTAAAAAAACTACTCATGGTTAAATCTGGGAGTAAAATATCTCAGACGTCCATTTGTGATCCTAAGGTAGTTTCCAGGTTTGCACTACGTATTTCCCCTATAACAGAAGTGTTGATTACTAGTTTGGTTTGGAAATAGAGTGCAAATGGAGCACTCTACATTTCACTAGATAGATCATGATTTTGTCAGTAGTGCCAAATCTTTTTGGACGAAAAGGGCCTTCTAACAATTGCATTAGAGGAGGAGAAGAGAAGAGTTTAAGGTATACAGTCAAAACAGGAGCAATTTGGCTCAACCAGCACAGGAGCCACTTGGTGGATTACAAACAGGAGTCGACTTAGGCATGGTTCATTGGTTCAGAAAGCAGATAGATGTCCAGATAAACCTGATCTAAATCAGAAAAATGACCATACAGTTTATGATCAAGTTTGAACCAGATAACCAGTGCGTCACCCAGATCAGACACTCTAATAAGCAGGCAAAAAACAATCCATTTTCCAGAATGAAACCAGGGAGTCAACACAAGTAGCGTGTTCTCGAAGTTGCACATTCTCAAATAAGCAAATTGTCTAATTTTAGAATTCAAGCATGATCCAAAAACAAAGGGATGTTCTATTCTTGGTTCCCATTCTCCTCCATAGAGGCATGAAGAAAATGCTCCTCTTATCTGACCACATTTTTTTTTTACTGACTAGATCCACATTTCTTCACAGGGATCACTTTTTTGTTGCAGTGCACAAGAACCTGTAACTTGGATACAGGATCTTTTTAGCAAGGAAGGAGAAGGGGAGCCTGTATAAAACTCTCACCCTTGCTGCCCCCATTGTGCACAACAGAGGCTTATCGATTGTAAGAAGAGACAAAAAGGAAGAAACAGGGATTGAGAGAGATTTCATACATTGACGAAGATGAGCTGCTTTTCATGCTTCAAGCCTGAAAAGAAGATGAAGTCAAAGGGGATGGAGGCAAGGGAGGTCACAGTTGTGAAGAAACATGGAGCATCCCTTAAGAATTCTGGTAAGATCATTGGGGGATACCCCAGCTACTACTCCTAGGCCTAAGCAACAAAAGGAATCCATGTTTCTCCAAATGAAATCTATGTAGCTATTACATTCTACATTATCTGTTTCCTAACAGTTTCACATGCATCTGTTGTCATACTTATTCAAGTTTTCTGACAGTTCTTTTGTAACCTTGAATCAATCCAGATTTGAATTTGAATAACAATAGAAAACACCTAGATCCAAGTAAATAAGAACAGAACGAAATTGTGTAAATTTATGTCTAATGTATCCTACAACTCACCACTGCAGAATCGGAAAAGTTGCCATGTGTCTCCTCAGACCACAAGCAATCATCTGAAGCAGCAGCAAATACTGAACCACACAATGGAAGCCCAGTTACTGCCAGAACTGGAAAAAAATTCACGTTCCGTGAGCTAGCGACAGCCACCAATAACTTCCGTTCTGACCGTCTTCTGGGAGAGGGGGGCTTTGGCAGGGTCTACAAGGGACAGCTTGAAAATGGCCAGGTATACACAATAACGATTAGTGGCAAACATTCTTCATATAAAATCAGCTCACCTGTCTCAAATTGTTCACTGATTCAATTATTTTTCCATACATGATCAGCTTGTAGCTGTCAAACGACTGGATCTTAGTGGATTTCAAGGTAACAAAGAGTTCCTAGTTGAGGTGATGATGCTCAGCCTCTTAAACCATCCAAACCTGGTCAGTTTGGTTGGCTATTGCTCAGACGGAGATCAAAGATTACTGGTGTATGAGTACATGGCCCATGGCTCACTTGCAGACCACTTGCTAGGTAAGTGGTCTTTTTTTTCTTCTCAAACACAAGTGCCAATGCTAACTTGACGACAGTCAGTTTAATCCATGATGAAATCTAGATGCTAGTGATCACAAAGCTAACACAAGTGCCTACTTTTTTTTTATCATAATTGTCATCATAGAAAAATACTCTGAAGAATATACAGACAACATTGTAACATGATTATTTACTGTTAGCATTTCGTAGCAAATTAATAGCTAGATGAAACAAGGATTTATAAGCTCAATTGTTATTGCAGAAAACACCCCAGATCAAGTACCACTAAGTTGGCATATCAGGATGAAGATAGCCCATGGAACTGCTAAAGGGCTTGAATACCTCCATGAGAAGGCTAATCCACCTGTCATCTATCGGGATCTCAAATCACCCAACATCCTTCTTGACAACGAATACAACCCTAAGCTGTCAGACTTTGGGCTTGCAAAGCTAGGCCCTGTTGGGGGGAAGGCACATATCTCAACTCGGGTGATGGGCACATATGGATACTGTGCTCCAGAATACATAAAGACACGCCAGCTAACTACCAAGACTGATGTCTACAGTTTTGGGGTTTTTCTACTTGAGTTGATCACAGGAAGAAGAGCTGTAGATTCATCCAGACCAGAATGTGATCAAATCCTCGTTAAATGGGTATGCACTAAAAGTACTTTAACTAGACCAGCATTTCAGATCAGAATACAATTGCCTCTATAACTTGGTCATATTTCAAACAAATGGAACATACAAAACGCTATGAAATTTTTGGATAAAAAATAGTCAAATAAGATGCCCTTCTACAAAGTTTCTGATCATTGAATTTATTTGTGATCAACAGGCCAAACCCATGCTCAAAAATCCAAGTAGGCACCATGAGCTGGTGGACCCACTTCTTAGAGGTGACTACCCAAGGGGAGATTTGAACCAGGCTGTGGCCGTGGCAGCAATGTGCCTACAAGAGGAAGCCTCAGTTCGGCCATACATGAGTGACACTGTTGTCGCATTGGGATTCCTCGCAGAAGTACCCTCAGGCTATAAAGAGAAGATTAACACTGTGCCCCAAAACAAACAGGATAAAGATCCCTCATTTACTGGTAGCACTAAGCAAGATCAAAGATCATTCGATCGTCAACGAGCAGTTACTGAGGCCATTGAATGGGGAGCCACGAGGCAAAAACAGAAAGCTCAAATCCAAGAGAAAACAAGTCACTTGCAGGGCATTGTCGCCCCCACTGAAACCAACAGGTTGTAAAAACCAGTAGCAGCTATGTATAAATCCATTGAGCATAGTTTTTTAGGTTCTCTCCTAACTTATAAGTTACACAATTTTGTGCAAGCCTTAGAGATGAATTGTCATATAGAATTAGAATTTGTAAATGACATTCTTGTCTCATAAAGGTTGTCCGGGATTAATACCATTGCACCATAGCCCCTACAGCCCTACTGATGATGACAGGTTGTAAAAAGTTATTTTTTTTTAAAAAAAAAAGGTTGCCATATAACAAGTAATTTTGCAATTCTGAGCGAATCCTTGGGCTAAATTTTTAAAATACATATTAGAACTGTAAATCTATTATTGTCCTCAACTCGTAACAATGTCAGTGTCAGGGATCCATAATAGAAAGAAACAGGTGAATTGGTTTGTGCTTATATACCTAGCAAGAACAGGTCACAGCAAAGACACATAGCGTGACTGATACAGTATTTGCCTAAATTTGACGCAAAAGACATAGGTTTATTTATTGTACTCCTAAGCTGCCAGAGATTACCTTTGGAGTGACTTCTATGTTGGATTTCCTGGTGTGTTCAATGCACTAACCGCACATTAAAAAAAGAAATTAAGCTATTAAAATAAAAAGGCAGACTTTATTGCTTCAACATTCTCAGCTCAACAAAATGCATGATCCTGCAATGCGGAGTTGTGTACCTAAGTACACGAGTAGGAAAGAAGTTCGATTACTAATAAAATGAGTTGTTACAGGAAATTTCCTTCCCATCAACAAAGGTCCAAACACTATTTTGTTTTGCAAAATAAATAAAACAAGCAGATATCGGCATGGACTCTTGCTCTCCCCTGAGATGAGTTTTGATCACTAACACGTCACTTTAAAACTTAACATCTGAAAGAGAATTCCAGCTGTGCTACCCATTTTTCGTAAAAAAAAAAAGGCTACTCATACTTGCTTAAACCTATGTCCTCCTAACAAAGTATCTGGTTACCGTCTCTTGCCTCTGTACTAATACTATGATAGATGATATAACACAACTACACATCAAGTCACTATTAAAAACCTTATGGTCTACAGACACTGAAAAGAACCTCAGAACAAGTAAAGAAAGGTGCATTTTATTTCTTATTAAATTGGAAATATACAAAGTCATGACAAATCTTGGACAAATTATCAGATATAGGACATCAGGGACGATGTGTACAAATTGTCCAAATCATGCTCACCTCCCCAAGTTATACATATCAGATACCTGGCTTCCAAAATAATAGTTTCACTCCTCTTTGAAGAGCTCGCGGCCAATTATCATTCTTCTTATCTCACTAGTACCGGCTCCAATCTCAAACAGTTTTGCATCTCTCAGCAATCGGCCAGTTGGGTACTCATTTATGTATCCGTTGCCACCAAGACACTGTATTGCCTGCCATGGTAAGAAGGTTTAAGATTAATTAGTAGACCACAAAAAAGAAATGATAATACTGAAAATAACTAGTTTAAAATTTGATTTTTTTTTAAAAGAACATAAGTTACAAATTGTTAATCTCATAGAAACGAAAGATCCAAAGTGAAATAGTGCGGCAGAATTCCGAGGAAGACAAATGACAGTAATGGGATGACAAGTGCCAGTTTTGATAAGTCAACTATATTTGTCAAACAAAAGAAAACTAAATAGGGCCAAATCATCGTGTTCCGAATAATTCATGAGGAAAAAAACAGAGCGAACACGGAATCCAATGTAATGAAGACAAGGTTTTCACCTGAAGTGCAACCTGGGTTGCCCTTTCAGCAGCAAAGAGAATCACACCAGCACAATCCTGAATAATAAAAAAAATATTATTATATAGATGAAGATGAAGACAGTTTACCACCATGATAATTATTAGATGAGATGAAGACAGTTTTGTTGTGAATAGAAGAACTACATGAAGGCGATGCAATAATTAAGCATTTATTCCCTCCGTCCTAAAATAAGTTGGTTTCTACACTCTAACGTTTGTCCCGAAAAAAAAAAGCTGATTTCTATACTCTTACCTACCGTTGGTTCACAAATGGAAGAGGTTTATCCCTTCAATACCCCTTACCTACCTACCAACTCACCAATACTACTTTCATATTAATGAGGGCCACTTTGGTCTTTTCCCCTCCATAGTAATTTGAATCCCAATTGCTAGAAATCAACTTATTTTTGGAACGGAGGGACTAATAGCGTAGGGTCTTCGAGAAGTACCTTGCGGTCAACTTTACCATTGTCACAGTCCCTAGCAACCGAGTAAACAAATGACCTAAACAACAAAGAAAGCTTCAGTAAGGATATGCTTAAACCTGTCAGTATAAGTCTTGAGAAGATATGCATACCTTGATGACTGCAAGGAGGTGTACATATCTGCCAATTTCCCCTGCATTAAAAGATAACTTGTTATGGTTGGTACCAGACGTCTGTTAACAAAATGTTGCACCTAGAAACAGGATAAAACAGGACATATGTAAGAGTTTCCTGGATATACCTGTATGAACTGAAATTCACCAATTGGACGGCCAAATTGCTCTCTTTGGCGAACATAAGGAACAGCTACATCAAGGCATGCTTGCATGAGGCCGATAGGACCTGCAGCTAACACAAGTCTTTCTAGATCAAGCCCTGACATCATGACATAAACACCTGCAACAAGAAAAAAACTGTTCACTCTTTGAGGATGATAACAGGATCAATGGCTAGAATTATGACAGTTTTCTGTGTGTACAGTGGCAGTTTGGTAGATGCAAACAACTGTACTGTACACAACTGAATAAATATCTCAGGATAGCAACAAGAATTCTGACTAAGTTTACGACAATCAGCAGTTAATACCTTTCCCTTCTTCCCCGAGAACGTTTTCATGGGGCACAAAACAATTCTCGAACACAAGCTCACATCTGTGTCAAAAATATATGTAAGATACGAATCTAATGCAAAATCTAATGCAACTCTTTTGGTTATCCTCTTAAATAGAAAACATACGTGTCACTTCCTCTCATGCCAAGCTTGTCCAACTTCTGTGCAGTACTGAACCTGCAGAAGTGCAGTTCAGAGTGAAAATTCTGGAAGATAAACATCTTTGCAGTATAATTTATAATAATCCTAAACTTTTGTCCATCCAAAGCCTTGGTCTTAGCTTCAATCATTTTTAATATCATGATATCATCTATCTCATATTTGTTTACATGACCAGAATATTATAGTAACATATCTGACGATCATGCATAACAATAGGTGATGGAGTAGTTCTTTACCCGGGCATCCCCTTCTCAATTATGAACGCGGTTATTCCTTTTGATCCAGCAGCTATATCTGTTTTTGCATACACAACCTGAAACTCCCAACTTTAGTGAACTAGCAGGCTTATTATGTCTATAGACCTATAAACAGACATAACTTGCTTTTCTGGAAGCTACCGCTAAGAGATGTTTTGGATCTGCAGATACAGTTGTTGCGAAGGCAAGAGCAGCCAAATGAAACTCGTTGAAACACCAAGAGACAAAAACCCAGCAGAGCTAATGACTGGAAAACGGAACATGAAAGGAGATATCATGAGGGAGTGAATCTACAAAAGGACTTGAGAGCATTACCAGTGTCTGAGCAGATGGCCCGTTGGTGCACCACATCTTATTCCCGTTAATGACATAACCACCATCTACTTTCTCAGCTTTGCACTTCATACTGACAACATCAGAACCAGCTGAAAGTAGAAATAGGCATGCCAGAAGGAATTAGCTCACAAATCCTGCCAAGGACTGGAACAGCACAGTAAAGAGACCAAATGATACTTACAGTTGGGTTCGCTCATCGCCAATGCCCCCACATGCTCCCCACTGATTAGCTTTAGAGAAAAGGTAAAACACATTAACAGGATCCATTATCAGTCACTGAGAACACTAAATGAGTAAATTGTTTAACACTGGAGTCTGACTGAAGCAGTACAAGTTGATGATTTGGGGAAGCACCTTTGGTAAGTACTTGAGCTTTTGGGCAGGGCTGCCATGCCGGACCTATAAACAAACATCAGACACATCACAAGTTCATAACTGTATTGAGCAGAGATTGTTTTGTCCAATTGTAATGGCTCATTCATGGCATGTTACAATGACAGTAGACAGAACAGTACCAGCTGGTTAATGCAGAGGTTGGAGTGAGCGCCGTAAGACAGGCCGACCGAGCCGGACGCCCTGCTGATCTCCTCCATGGCAATGCAGTGGTACATGTAGCCGAGCCCCATCCCACCATACTCCTCTGTATAGAACAGAACATGGTGGCCTTGTTAAATCATTGTGCAGGCATGTGTAGCTAAAATTGGCAACGGCAATGAGACAGATTTGAGACATGGGCGTACATGTCACCATGTTGCTGCATATCTAAAACAAAATTTGACGGAAATCTAAATCAAATTCGACACCTGCTGTAACAAATTTTGAGCGCACATTTTGACGAGATTGTGTCGACTAGGGCAGCAGACATACCAAATGAAAAATTGAGAGATGAGAGTATCAATTGTACACAAGAGACCTGGGGCGGTGAGGCCGTGGAGATTGAAATCGCCCATGAGCTTCCAGAGGTTGACGTCCTTGGGGAAATGGTTGGAGGCGTCGATGGCGGCGGCGTGCGGGGCGATGGTCTCCTGCGCGAACTTGTGCACGCTCTCCTTGAACTGCACAACATATACATCCAGCCATGAGCACGCACGATTCCGGCGCGGCGGAGGGGTTAACAATGGGAGGGGAAGGCGGCGGTGGGGGCACCGGGCACGGCACGAACCTGCTCCTGGGTGTCGTCGAAGAGGAGGGAGGAGGCGGAGGAGTAGAGGCGCCGCGCGAGCCCGTCCCCTCGGCGGAGGATCCCAGGGAGCCAGCGCTGCGCCGCGGCCATGGCGTCGGCTCGCCTCGCCTCGCTCCACTACACAGGAAGGAGGAGGAGGACTAGCGAACTTGAGTGCTGCTTGCGCCCGCGCAATCCGTCGCCGTCTCCGCCCGCCTTGGACTAGTACTGTAGTGGAGTAGTAATCAATCAGAGAAGAGAGAGAGGCGTGTTGGGATTGATCTGGTGGAGTACTGTAGGTAGGTGGGTGGTCTGGCTCCTATCCTGTCGAGTTGGAGCCGACGATGCGGTGCAGTTCAAACTTCAAAGTTCAGACTCCGAAATTTCAGATAAGCAGCAGAGGTAGACCGGTACTCTGCTGACTCACTGACCTCCTTTCTTTATCTTATCTAGATATATATGGAGTACTGCTTACTCCTTTTTTTAAAATAATTGCTCATTAGCACTATTTTCGTTTCATTTTATAATTTTACTAGTCAAATCTTTTTAAATTTAACTTAGTTTATAAAAAAAAATATAACAGTATTTTCAACGCAAAACAAATATATTATCAAAACGTATTGGTTCTGCGTAAAAGGATTAGACACAGGTGCAACAAGTACTACTATATAGACAATGCAGGATACACGGTACAAGGGTATCGATAATACTAGTAACTTGTTAGCGCTCGAGTCATGGTGGACATCACAAGAGTGGAGTGCTTCCCAAAGTTATCCTATTCATCTTCTTTTGATGCAAGATCTCACAGACGGAGTTCCAAACACCTCCTGTTTTGATTGGTGATGCACACTAACAAGCGGCAAATAAAAACAGGGCAAGATTGTGTGGTGGCGCGGTACTACATGGGAAGAGGCAAGATCCTATATGTTTTCGTATATTTTGCGTGAAAGAGACATCTCAATATATATTTAAATTCATAGAGAAATTAACCAGAAAGCTTGATTAGAATGTTTAATAACTTGTATCCGTCATGCCTGCATTCTAGTCACCATGTAGCTTTATCTCATCATGCCACACAACAATCCTTTTGTGGAGTTGTTCCTGCAATAGATTACAAGAAGAGATCAATCACTCCGTTGGTTTTAAGTCACTACGAACAAATATATAAAAGTTTTAACTATAAATTAATTTTTATTCCTCGATACGTTTTGCCTTATTAGGGAATATGGGCAACCGATGACTTGGAGGAGGCAGCTTGACATCAGAGGTAGTCTTGGGCTACCAAGGCGTCACGGGAGGACATCTTCCTTAAAGCATGTGGGTTTCACCCCTGCAGCGTTAGAAAAAATCACTCACCAAACCATCAAAGAAGTCTATTTGCATTGATTTTTGAAGATAGGGAGACGTTATACCCGATTTTGCAGTTAAAGCAGATGGTTCAATTAGGATTAAGGGATGAGGGATGTGAAATAGACTTACAGCGCAGCGAGGAATTGAAGGCCCAAAGCCCCAATCGCATTATAGTATACCAAAAACCCTAGCTCCACTCTCCCTTCCAGGCACAGGCAGCATCCCCTCCCCGTCCGCTGCGCGAGAGCGACTGCGCCGGCGCCGGCGCCGGCGCCGCCTCCAAGTCGATCTCCCTCGGCCTCGACTACCGTCTCCTCGCGAGTTCACCCGCCACCTGCGCCGGTCTCCACCTATCCTGCTGTTTCCGGTGAGCACCTGCGCGTGCCGAATCCTGTCTTCTTTTTCATCCCTCTCGTTCTACCCACACCTTATCTCTTTACCTTACCTTCTCTCTTCTATATCTGGAATTAAGCTAGGTTTTCTCTTTGTCTTAGCCTTAGTAGTAATAACAGCTTTTCCCCAAAAATATTTGTATTTGGAAACCCCATGCCCCACTTTAGGTTTACTCTCTTATGTTCAGGCAGCGTCCGGTTTAATCGTAGGTACTGTATTATTTGTTTCTCCGCATTTGCTGGTCCATTACATACATACCGGATGACAGATGTAAGTAGAATGGGTACAATTTTCTTTTCACACCAACGTGCAACCTTGTTCATCCTCCCTGTTGGAAGGAAATGAGGTTCATATCCTCCTTCCTATTGAAAGAAAATGGGGATGGGTTGGTTTTCTTTATACACAAAAACACAAAGAAATGGAGAAATGTGAATGGGTTGATTTTCCTTTTACATTTTTTATTCAAAGGAGGAAGTCAGGATGGGTTGAATTTGTGCTCTTACTCGTGAATTCCTCTGAATCTTGTCAGGATTTAATATTAAGGAAAGGGCGATCATGAGCCTCCATCGATTTGTGAATCTACTAATGGAGAACGGTGAGAAGGGTGTCTACTCACTGCGTCGTCTCAACCTGTCTCGACACCCATTGTTCTACTCATCAACAGAGGTGTCAGCTGTCCAAGATCTGCCAGCGCTAGGAGAAGAAGGATATGTATATTACCCGTTCAAGGGTTATGGCGAGAGTAGCAAACAGGCTTTTGAGGTGGAGAGCATTCGGCTTCCATCACCAACTGTCAGCTTGCTACCGACTCCATCCTCAACTGATAAAATGTGCAAGTTTGATTGTTTCTCTGTCTCGGAGAGCAAGATCATATGCACAGACCAGGCTGCACGCACCTTCCTCTATGACCTTGATGAGCATTGCGTCACAAGCATGCCCAGCCTCCATGCTCCGAAGTATTCCCCCTTCTCAGTCTCGGTTGCAATCCAAGGCGAAAAAGGAGAAGGGGAAAGCAGCAGCAGCAGCAGCCGCCGCCTCTATGTCATGGAGGAAGTCCTCTTGCCAGAGAGGGGCACGGGGAGTAGCTACCAGTTCGAGGCCTTTGACTATCGCAAGCCAGGACCAGAATATTTGGTTAAGGCTTGGCACTGTGATCCACTGCCGCCACCGCCTTTTGTCCGTGACCCTCGCTACGTTCCCTCTCCAGTGAGTTCCTATGCAGTGGTGGGAAATTTCATCTGCATATCCACTAAGGGGATTGGGACGTACTGCTTTGACACGGTGAGCTGCAGCTGGAGTCATGCCGGTGACTGGATGCTGCCATTCTGCGGCAAGGGTGAGTATGTCCCTGAGCTCAAGCTTTGGTTTGGTGTGTCCGCCAAGAACAACTATGCCCCATGTGCTTCCGATCTCTCACCTGTTGTCAGAGCTGAGCCACCAAAACCTGGCTGCATTTGGGAGGATCTCAACCTTCCTGAGGATTGGCGTCCGTGCAGGATGTCTGACCTCGTCAATCTTGGCTCAGGAAGGTTTTGCATCATTAGGTTCTTCCAACCATCGGGTAACAGGGACTACATGAAAGACCAAATTGATCAGACCATTGCTGTCTTTAGTGGTGTGGAAGTGCTGCCTGATGACAACAAGGCTGCGGGCAATGGCAAAGGGAAAGGCAAACAGAATGCCAAGGGGCTCCGTATGATCAAACACAAGTCCAGAAAATGCACATTCATCGAACAAATCAACAACGTCGAGTCGGTGCTCTAAAGCTTGGGTGATTAGCTCTTGAAATCTCCTGCCTTCTGCTACTGCTTTTAGTTGGCTGCAATGGACTAGTGGAACTTGGCTAGGTGGTGTTCCTGCTGACTTTAAGGGCCTGTTTGGGGGAGCTGGAGAGAGCTGGAGATTCTGAGAAGCTAGCTGGAGATTCTGAGAAGCTGAGGAGGGTCTGTTTGGGGGAGCTTCTTTAGGTTTGTTGGCTGGTGAGCTGAGAGGCTGAATTGTCTGAAATACCCCTGAGGTAGATGGTGGTCCTGATCTCTTGTTAATTATTTGGTTGATAGATTACACCCTTCCATATATAATTTGTGTGCATATAATTTTGTAAATATTCATTTTTCATAATGATAGGAATAAAAAAATGTGTTCATTTTTAAGGCAATGAGAAAGGTTAAATTAATTATCGCAATATAAAGTTATTGCAATGTGTTTGTCACGCACATACAAAAGGTTACTTTGCACTAATATGTGTTCATCAAGCACATAGCCAAATACACCATCACTCGGACACATATCATTGTCATCTACACCCTCCGTTTCACAATGTAAGTCATTCTAGCATTTCACAAATTCATATATGTCTAGATTCATTAACATCATGTCTAGATTTATTAACATTAATATGAATATATGAAATGCTAGAATAACTTACATTGTGAAACGGAGGAAGTATCTACCACGTCCTCTATTTGCCACCAAGGAGTTTGCAATAGAATCCCGAAAGAGACACATAACACTGTCATCAGATGCTGTGCCAACATATCCTTCTTCTTCTTCTTCAGGTGAATTGATTGGTGGCATATAGTCTTCGTCGTTATCACATCTTGTGTTGTGTCTTCAAAGTGTCCCAACGATTCTTTAATTTTGTACGGTCATATTGCCGCCCGGTCTGTGCAAAGAATTTTTCTTCCAAGTTTTTGTAGCCAAGGGGACTCAAGGCAGCTGTTGGTCTATTTCCTGCTAGAACCTCATCCCTACATATCTCACAGAACACTTTGGAAGCATATGCATCCCAATGCGCTTTTGGTACCTTCCCTTTCTCCATCTATGTACCACATATTCATCAAAAAAAATTAACAATTCCGAGTATACGCGTGTGCCATTTTAATAAATTTGCTACCAATTTATTGGAATGCATATGGTTAGTACTTAAACTAGAGAAATATGTGCTAAACGAACATACATGCCAGTACGGCAGTACCCTATCTGAACAAGTTATAAATAAACCATACAACTACCAAATTTGTGAGTAGCTAATCCAAGCTCAGGAACTACCACATCACAGATCAAGAACAATCACATAACAAATCACCAGATCTGAGCCAACTACACAATAACCCTAGAAAAAATTGGATTGTATATGTTCAGTACAAGAACCCTACCAAATAAATTGTATATGTTTAGTACTTAAACTATAGCAATATTTGCTAAACGAACATACATGCAAGAACCCTATATAATCTGAACAAGTTCAATATAAATGAAATATGTGAATAGCTAATCCAAGCTCTGGACTTCCACATCACAGATCAAGAACTATCACATTACAAATCGCCAGATCTGAGCCAAAAAAATACAAGAACCCTAAAAAAACTGGACGAAAGGAGAAGGAAGAACTCACTGTGTGCAGCAGCTGAGAATAGGGTGGTGTAGCTCGGCGGGGAGAAGGAATGCCTTTTGGGGTTGCCTCTTACCAGTGTAGGGAAGTGGCTATTATGTACAGTTTAATAATACTAGATGAGGCCCCGCACGTTGCAGCGGGAAATCTTGTAAATAATATTAAAATTTATAAACTTAGTGTGGTAAACATATTAGTAAAATATTGAAATTGATTAACAAAGGAATTTGATTGCTTTCATACAAAACTAATTTCTTTGTTTTAAGACTGACCAATCGAACGAAAGAGTCATGCTCTCTAAGACCTTTTGAATGGGCCGACATTGAGGACTATGAACCTCTTGTAGGAGAGATCGAAAACCAAATATTCTCTTGATATATATTTTATTTTCTAAGAATAGTTGAATTTGTATAATTAAGGAAGAGGAGTTTGAGACGCATGATCATACCTTCAATAAATTGTTGCGGTAACCAAATATTCTACAAACTGCCATAACCGATTCCTGTATAGCACATATATTGATATATAGAAAGAAAATTGTTGCAGTATCGAAGTAGTTCTCCAAATAACCATTGATGGAATGAAGAGAGAAATAAATTATGTCCAATCCTCAACTGATTAAAATAGCTTCCTTTTGCTAATACTATTCAATCTCAATATGAATGATTTCTTCTTGCTTACAGCTTTGGAGGCTATAAAAGTGATTTCCCTATGGATAAAATAAAAGTAATATAGATCAGCATGAGAAACGTAGAGCGGTCATATTACATAGCGCAGCATTACGAGCTATAGACCATGAGTTGGGCAACAGATGAAGCAGGCACAATATTTTTTGTTGAACAACTAACATCACTTCCCATCTGAGCCTCAGGCTTTGCAGCCATAGATGACAAAAAGACCCTGAGCTTGTGCAAATGAATCCCGTGAGTGCAGGTGATCAAAATTAATCCATGACAGACTCTTCCGATGGCTCGTTCTCTAAGCTCCCGGCTGGAGGAAAAGAAAGTCTGGCCATGGTCGATGAGATTTGTTGGATAGCTAGGGAAGCCGAAATCCACGGATGATTTTGTCTTCTTGGTGCTGCACATCAGTTACATATCTCACCGACTACTCAACTTCCCTATTTTAATATTCCATCCGTCTCTAAATATTTGACGTCGTTGACTTTTTTTGAACATGTTTGGCCGTTCGTCTTATTAAAAAAAATTGAGTAATTATTAATTCTTTTCCTATGATTTGATTCATTGTTAAATATACTTTTATGTATACATATAATTTTACATATTTCACAAAAGTTTTTGAATAAGACGAACGGTCAAATATATTTAAAAAAATCAACAGCGTCAAACATTTAGGAACGGAGGAATACGCAGCTCGGTAATAACTACGCTCTCAAGGGGGAACCAAAGGGCCGAAGAGGAGGGGGCAAGCAAGCGCAGCGTTCGCGTGAGGAGGAGAAACGGTTGCGCAACGGCATTGTGGCGTGGATGGTTTAGTCTGTTAGGGATGAACCAGCCGGCGCCACCACTCCGACTCAGGACGAGACCCTACACGGCCACACCGATCCAACAAAAACCCTAAATCCTTTACTCTTGAATTGGCCATGATCGAATTAGCCAAATGGGCCTCACGGGGGTGGCTGTGTGAGAGATGATGGTTGGGCTGTGCTGGATCGGATTAGCTAGATGGGCCTCACGGTTTGGCTGTTTGAGAGAACATGGTTGGGCTGTTTTCATCTGAGCGTGCTGCGTTTTTCTCATCCAACGGCTGTAAAGTTATCTAATCCATTAATTGATCCAACGGCTGAGAAATGTTGATGACGTGGATCATTGAGGATTGAGTTTTAAGATCTTAATTGCAGTTAGTGGGTGTTAACTTTATATAAAGAAGGGAATAGGGACAACTGATTGTAGGAGACAACTCTATACCTGTTGTATCTTTTTTATCTTACTTATGCGTTGTCTGGAGGGCATCTTCTCGCGTGAAAGCTGTGGTTAGCAGGTTCAGTGTTGCGTTTATTACTTGTGAATACTAGTGTTTGACAAGGGACGTGACGAATCTGTGTTAGAAGTGTAGTTCTGTTTGTCGCCGGTACATCAAACTATTAAAACTAGTTGATTCTTCCCGCTTTGCTGTGGAAATTTCTAAGTAAATTTTAATATTCTTTTAATAAACACGCTAAAAGTAAAACTTATATTAGTTATTAATAACAAATAAAACTGGTTTATCAAACTATGTTAAGAGAGAAATACATTTAGTATACTCTGTATGAGATTGCAGATAAATATGATATCCCGCACTTTGATACATTTAGGATACGCTAAACCGCACGTGGGCTATAACTAAAACGCTCCCCTCACTGTAATAAAAAACTAATTACAGTATTCGTCAGTAAACCCCGACACGATTTTATTAAGTATAATTAATCTATCATTCGCACATGTTTACTATACATCATATTATCAAATCATGTAGTAATTAGGCTTAAAAGTTTCGTCTCGTAAAATAGTTGCAATATGTGTAATTAGTTATTTTTTAAGTATATATATTTAATCCTTTATACATGTGTTTAAATGTTCCATATGGGAGAGGTAAAATTTTAGTGTGGATCTGTTCCCTACGTTCGTGCCATGCGGCGCTTCACATGAGCACGAGAGGACGCGCAAGTAGGCCATCGATAAAATCTCGCGGCTACACTTCTACCAGCAGTGTTACATACTCTCTGTTCCTCCACCGGTGCCAATGTGTCTTCCTTTCATGTATATTCTCCTTTTCAAATACTACACCGCACACTAATTTTCTTATATCTTCCTCCAACCCAACCCAAAATATAAGATACGATCGCCATTAAATCAAAGACTAACAAAATATAATTATTATCAAATTTTCGTTTAGATCACCACTAATTTTAGAAGTGAACTTAATTGTGATCGGTGGCTCCAAACTTGAGCACGTTGGCGGTGGATGCACAAATAATTGGCACCGGCGACGGCGACTAGTCCAAGCTTATCATCAGTTGTAGCCATGAAGGTACACGCCGATGGTTGATAGCGAAGACAAGGATGCTCCCGGCCGTGGGTGGCGCAAGCGTGTCACCAGCAACTGTTACAGACGTGAAGACGCTACTGGCCGCCGGCCGCGCCTCCTCACGCCAAGCCGATCTTGCCGCCGGCCACGCCACCTCGCACCGTGCCGACATCCACTACCGCTGGCCACGCCAACCAAATGCGGCCATCTGCCACGCCTCCCCGGCTAGCCGCCCGTGGCCGTGAAACCACCGCGCCGTGCATCTCACCGGCAGACCACCGCCGTCGCCGGGCTCACGCCGCGGTCCTTCTCCGGCGCCCAACTCCTTCCCCGCCTCCACTTTGACAGCAGTCGTGACGGTCGCCTCCACAGCCACAGTTCTCCCTCCTCGTTGCCTCCCCGCAACCTCGCCACCGCTGCCGTCTCCGCACGGTCGCGCCACCGCCTCCTCACGGCCGTGTGACGCCATTGGCTCCGTATGGCCGCCCCCGCCTCCTCACGGCTGCGCCACGGCCTCCGCACCCCGCCGCCTCGCCGCCTGGGGTCGGAGCTCGGCCTCCCGCGCCGGATCCGGACAGGAGGGGGCCGGAACCAGCCACCCCGCCGCCTCCACCGCCGGATCCACGCGCATCGCCGCCGGCGGCGGCTCGGGATCCCCCCCTCCAGTTCCCCGCAGGAGAGTGCAGGAGCCAGCACCGCCGCCTCATTGTCATCGGCCCAGATGCCCACCTCTTCAACCGTCGTCGATGCCGCCACCTCGCCGACGCCATGCGCCACCGTCGAGCTCCACATTGCAGCCGCGGAAGTCGCCACCCCGGAGCTAGGTCGGGGTCGTGGGCTCCGAACGCCGCGACCTCAGGGGGAGAAGGCCCCGCCGCCGTCCTTGCGGCCGTGCGGTTTCCGGCAGCCGCTCAGCCGGCAGCGAGGCGGAAGGAGGGCGATGGGGGTGGTGTGGCGGAAGCTGCTGGGTCGCCTCCCGTGTCGCCCCTGCCCTGGGAGTGACGCGGAAGGGAAAACGGTGTATCTGGGTCTGCGCTTGGTCTTCCTCGGTTGCCTGTGTGTGTTCTTGCCCTTGTAAGTGTTTCTCTTGTGTGTCTCTGCTTCAGTGTGTCTTGTGCTCTACTGCCCAGGCTGCAGCTAGGCAGGGCGCAGCGCCTGGCGACGGCAGCGGCAGCATGAACGAACAGGCTCCTGGCCAAGACTGCATCTCGACCATATCGAGGACATCACCTTCCCGGTGTTCACCGGACTGGAGGTGCTGCCTCCGGCTCCGGCTCCGGCGACCGGCAATGGCGGCGGATCAGGCGATCATCGATCGGAAGGAAGGGCTCCGAATGATCAAGCACAAGTCGAGGCGTTACGCCGAGCTCGACGACGGCGGCACTAGAAGCGTCAAATCCGTGCTCTAAACCTCATCTAGCTTAATTTGTTCATGAGATATAACGACATTGTTTATGATCTACATTTAATTTAAGTACTTCCAAACTCCAGTTATAAATATTTAACGTTTGTGATAAGATCGACCATCGATAATTTCTCATTGCTTAGTCTGAAAAAGAAATTTGGTACATGTAGGTGGGTTGCCTTGCAAAAGTACTGTATTTACTCCCTCCGTATTTTAAAAAATATGTAATATGTTACTGCTTTTCGCAAAATCAACATTTAAAAATTTTTGACTTGGGGAATATGGAAAGAGCGAAATCAGCGAGTGTTCAGATACAAAGAACTATAGGCAACAAATCTAGTTGCTAAGATCAAAGATAAGGCAAAAATTTGGATCTTGACAGGAGCAAAAGGCCTTTGTAGCCTAGTCCCTTAGGACTTGTATAGTTTTCTCCTACTCTATTCAATCAAGTTGGCACTAAAAATTTATGTGTTTATTGCCATATATGGGACTTGTATTTAAAAAATATTTTCATATGATGTTAATTTTATAGTTGTTGATAACATATTATGAAAAATAATTACAATATAATGGGGACATCGTAAAAACTTAATAGGATCATATATTGAAATGCAGGGAGTAGATTTTATAAACTTATTTTAATTTAAAACTTATACAAAGCTGAGGCAATGATAAGTAAGACGAAACATTTTTCATCTGGGCCAGGAGATCATTTCTTTTACCCCTCTCTCTAAAAGAAGAGTAATTAATCTATTCCATTTATATTATAAAATGTTTTAAGTTTTGAATACTTTTAGGGGCTCTATGGCAGTCGCAACTTTTCCCTACTGCCTTTGGTCAGGGGATGATATATAGGCCACTCGGTCGGTGCATAGTTGTTTGGTCCCAAATTAAGTTGGTTTGGTTTAACTTGTGAGCCCATCAATCCATGTGCTCTCGTGTGATTCGTCGGAAGTGTGTTTCTTTGCATGCCGACTTATTTCTCCTTCACTTTATTCTATATTCCCTGCATACATAGTGTTTCTCCAATACAAATGCAACTACATTATTTATGTCGAGGGAGTAGATCTCGACAACGGTATTTGTAGAGTACGAGGATCGTTCGTGCCAGGGTATACGTGAGATTGAGGTAGAAGAGACGGAGACAAGTATTTTTATATAAGTTCGGGCCTCTTAACTAACAAATAATAGCTTTACTCCTGTTGGTCGAAGCCGGTGTTGTATCACTCAAGTACAATATTTTGGATGATCTAATCTAGTCGGCGTCGGCTTGGTAGCACGGATCTCCAACACGTAGTCGACGGCTAGTATAGTCTTCTCCTCGAATATGAAATATGAACGGTGGTGGTGATGGTCCGCCGCCACCGCCGCCGCCATCGTGATCAGCATGATGATGGTGGTGGTGGTGGTGGCAGCGGTGTTGGCGGTGGCGGCGGTGGTGATGAATATGATGGGTGGAACATCTATGGGATCCAATTCTCCAATGGTATATCTTCCAAATTACTTTTTATTTTTTAACATATTTAGAACTAACTTCGACTCGTCTTTTAGAGTTAATACCATCTACATTATGAGGAGATGCATCATCGAGTTCACTCCCGAGCAGTATTTCTGCATGATTTTGAACCATGAGAGGTTTCAATTTTCTGAAGTTCTGGGACAGCTACATGGTATGCTTTTTAAAATTGTCTTATTAAGATGTGTTTGCATATAATTTACAGTTTTCTATATTTTATTTTCACTTGGAGTAGTCTATGGAATACTTATACAGTAGCTGATAATACACAGTGGCGTCCAAGGAGAACAGTGTTGCAGGAGGTATCAATAATGTGTTTATTTATATTCTGCATTATTGGACTTGCATAACTACATAATTGATGTTAATATGCTCTTAACTTCTTTCAGATAAACGGTGGTCCAAGGAGACAATGTTGCAGGAGGTATTAATAGTGTGTTCATTTATATTCTGCAATATTGTGCTTCCATAACTAAATAATTGATGTTAATATGTTGTTAACTTCTTTCATATAAATGGTGCAGAGGACTCAATGTTATCATGGCTACTAGGAGAAATCTGTGTGTAGAATGTTAGTTACAACATTTATTTATTTTTAGCCTATCAATTATTGAAGTTTTAGAATTAATTAGTTTTTAATAGTATTTCTGGAGATCCAGGTGTGGTAGGGCATGTCAGCCTGATCCATTACACGATCAAATCTAATCATGTAAAACGTGGGGAATGTTTAAAAATACAAGCATTAACTACTTACTCTATCCTAAGATATAACAACATCTAGCACTCAAAATTTGTTTCAAAATATAACAAATTGTCTATCTATACTCTTTTCTCAATCAAACACAACATTCCCTAGTTTAATTTCTCCGCCTACACTCTTTTCCTAACCAATCAAATCCTTTCATAATTTAATTCCACTACACTCTTGTATTTTGGGATGCAGGTAATAATTAATTTCTCCAACATAAGATTTATGTATTTGTAAATACACAAACTCACTGCAATATATTTATCGTACATCATGACCATTAGATTAATAGCAAATGGCATTCTTCAATCCCCCACAAAATCATAGATATTTCAAGAAAAATACGCGTATTATTGAATATCTATATTGTTATTATTTTTGAGATATTTTAGAAAATATCCCCTTGTCTGATAAACTAGTTAAACAATGTGGATGTATCAAGTATAAAGTATTAATATGTATTTTCTTTCAAAAAATATTAATATGTTTGTTTACTACTCCCTCAATTCCATATTATAATACTTTTTAGATTTGTGCTAAGTCCAACTTATTTAAGTTTATAGAAAGCACAGCAACATCTAGAAAGTTTTACTAAATCCACCATCGAATATATCTTTCATAATATATTTGTGTTGTATTAGAATTGTTGCTATATTTTTCTGTAAACTTGGTTGAATTTGAAAATTTTTGACTTCGAATAGACCCAAAGCGAATTATAATATGGAAACGACGCAACTATCGATAAAATTGGTAAAGCTATCATATACAGCAAAATCATAAATACATATTGGTGACTAAGAGCTAGTGGCTTTGGATAGTCTAGCTTGTATATGGAACCAGAGAAGAATGACGCCCATATGTCAATGGCGCAAAGGATTTGTGTCACAATTATAGATGATTTTCCTTTCACGGTGCCAACTCCATTCCGTTAAGGGACTACTTGGAAGCTCAGTCATTGGTTTGAAACCGGTGTAATGTACTAGCCCGAAAGTTTTTACCCATTGAAAAAAAGGGTGAATAGCTAATATAGTCCCTGAAGTTTTGCTTCGGGCTCAGTTTAGTCTTGAGATTTCAAATCGTCCAAACAAGTCATCCAAATTAATCATTTGGGTTAATATAGTCCTTGAACCCACAAAAAGTGCCACGTGAGCATGCCAAGTCATCCTCGCATGCGGTGGCATGAATGAAATGACCATTCTACCCTTATATACCATATAGAAAAGAAAGAAAAGACACAAACAAAAAAAAATAACAGGCCAACTTAGGCCCAACATTGTTGCAGAGGGTGGCCGACAAAGGAATTTATAAGATCAGTGTTTGGTTGCAGCAATCGTAAGTGACAATTCTAAAACGATCATACATGTGTGCAACATTTGTTTTCTTTTTTATATGGTATATAAGGGTATAATGGTCATTTCATTCGTACCGCTGCATGCGAGGATGACTTGGCATGCTCACGTGGCACTTTTTGTGGGTCCGAGGACTATATTAACCTAAATGATTAATTTGTAGGATTTGTTTGGACGATTTGAAACCTCAAGGACTAAACTGAGCCTGAAGCGAAACTTCAGGGACCATATTAGCTATTCACCCTTGAAAAAAATGTTGCTTGGATGGTCCATAAAACACTAAATTTACGGTTGTTTTGGACCCATTCCTATTTGGAAAAATGTGGCCTTGGCGGGACACACTTCTAATCTAGCAAAAGTCGCACTTGGGCAGATGGGTCCCCGGCATCAAGTTGGGGGATGCTTCGCGGAGTTTGTTTAGCTCCGCCGCCACCATGATTTGGAATTTTGTTGCAACACAATTTATTTTTTCATGTAGTCTATTCTGATTTTTTCGTGATTTCAATCACTTTGATGATTTGATTTTGAACCCCTGGCCCTATTCCCCATCTCGCATAACCTACAATGGTGGGTCCTCCTGCTAAAGCAGGTGGCAACTGACATCTACACATCCAAGCATGGACGGAGAATGGGTTGGGGCAAGGTAATGTAGAGGTAGTGTTGGTATTTGTGATGGTCATAGACAAATCCTCAAATGCACGAATACCGTTGTAACACTTCACCTTAGAGTATTACAAGGGTATCGAATCACAGGGAATGTGCGTGTATATTTGAGAACAAAATTTAACCAAGGACAACAGCTAATGGAAGGCTTAGGCTTAGGCTAGATAGGTCGATGCGGTGCAACGAGTAGAAGTCTCCATGGTTCAACATCATACTCACAAATCGACGAAGGTGGCTCACAGTCGATTGATCCGCTTGACGCCGCCGCCCACCGGAATCAATGGAAGGTTTGTTGCCGGCGGTGCACCGATCGATCGATCGATCGATCGATGAAGGAGTGCACAATGTATGTACGTAGGGTAGGTGAGATCGATCTATGGCGGCAGCTGGATCCAGCCTAGGATCATGTATGGGCTTGGCCCACTTATAGCCTAGCCGGGGCGTTGTGAGGGCCACAAGGAGAGTGGACTTCGCAATAGTTCGTTGGCAGTCACAACTTTTAGGGGCTCTATGGCAGTCGCAACTTTTCCCTGCTGCCTTTGGTAAGGGGATGACAGGTGGGCCCCTTGGTCGGTGCATAGTTTTTTGGCCCCAATTTAAGTCGGTTTGGTCTGACTTGTGAGCCCATCAATCCGTGTGCTCTCACGTGATTCGTCGGAAGTGTGTTTCTTTACATACCAACTTTTATGGTATATTCCCTGCATACATAGTATTTCTCTAATACAAATGCAACTACATTATTTATGTCGAGGGAGTAGATCCCGACAACGGTATTTGTAGAGTACGGGGATCGTTGGTGCCAGGGTATACGTGAGATTGAGGTAGAAGAGACGGAGACAAGGATTTGTATATAGATTCGGGCCCCTTAACTGACAAGTAATAGCTCAACTCCTATTGTCGAAGCCGGTGTTGCTCTTATATATATCAGTATCACTCGAGTACAATATTTTGGATGACCTAATCTAGTCGGTGTCGGCTTGGCAGCATGGATCTCCAACACGTAGTCGACGGCTAGTGTAGTCTTCTCCTCGAATATGAACTCAGCGAGATTAGAGGTAACGCTAGATCCCTCATGTCGATCTTTGTGGCTCAGTTGAGTATGTCTATATAAGCTTGCCTTCTGTTGGTCTAGATCTATGTTGGCTTGTGTTGTTATCATTGTTGCCTCTCTGACTTGGCTTCTGTTGGCTTGTTAGCATGCCTCTCCTCCTCCTAGGGAGTCTTGCATTTATACCCTCGGATGTCCCATTGTCCAAGTAGAACTAAGAAAAGTATGAATACGATCCGTGTAAACCTTGTAGTGCCTGAGTAGAACTCTGCTTCTCCTTCCTTATCCGGAACACTTTTCGTATATGAGATTTGATTCCATATAAGACTTGGTATATGGTGGGTCCCGCCGAGCCTAACCCAAAACTATTAGGTATGTCTTATCTATAACACTGACAATTTATTACTGGCATATGTGTAGGAAATATTAGTTCTCCCTTTATATATTATGATAGTTAACGGTCAAAATCAGTAGTGCTTAACAACCATCAACAACAGCACAGGCACTTGAGGAGGACTTATCAAATGTGCTTAGAATTAAGAGCGTACTTAGAGTACCAACATCCTTTTAAGTGAAATATGGTCTCAATTGAAAGGGCTTGTGAGAACTAATAGCTAGCTTTAGGTTGATGTTGGATTTTCTATCTTTGTCATTTCTATCGAGTTCTTGCTTAGACTATTTAATGTTGTTAACTTTCACCTCTTAATTGCTTTTGAGCAGCAGATGTAATAGTAGCTTTAATTCTCAACTCTTAATTATACTTTTGTTTTTTTATTGAAATTTTCTCCGGTGTCTTGGGCTATTAAATGATGTTATCATCAACTAATAACTTCCCTAACCTTCACCATTTTTAACAATTCCGTTTTTTCCCCTTGTGAGCATGATCGTGTAAATATAAGGGTTGAGACCAAACATAACAGCCATATCGGTACATCAATTTTGCCTAGCATCTATCGGGCCAGCCAATTTGAGGTGCATGCATGCCATCGAACCACGGGCTGGACTATCAATGGGCCGGGCCCATATATGATCGCGCCGCGGCCATCGATCGATCTCGCCGACCCACCCCTACATACGTACGTACGTACGTCGTGCGCCGCCGCGGACAAACCCTCCTCCATCGATTCCGGTGGGCGGCGGCGGCGGCGTCAAGCGGATCGATCGACTATGAGCCGCCTCCGTCGATTCGTGAATCTGCTGGTGGAGAGTAGTGGAGGCCTCTACTCACTCCGCCGCATCGACCTCTCCCGCCACCCGCTCTTCTACCCGACTCCGGCCGCTGCCGCCGCCGCGGGGCCGCGTGATCTGCGCGTGCAACGAGAGGAGGAGTACGAATTCCAGTGGCCCAAGCTGAACGACGACGACGAGAGGAGGAGGAAGAAGAAGATGAAACGACATGAGGCGGTGGAGACCTTGCGGCAGCTGCCGTCGATCGTCAGCATGGCGCCGTCTCCCCCAACTCCGGCGGGAGGATTCGGCTTCGACTGCTTCCCTCTCGCTGAGTCGGAGAGCAAGGTCGTCTTCGCCGACCACGCCGGCCGCGCCTTCCTCTACGACGCCGACGGCAACCGCTTCACCGGCATGCCCAGCCTCCACGCTCCCAAGGGCGACTCCCCCGTCGCCGTCTCCATTGCCGCGCAGGGCGAGGAAGAAAGCAAGCTCTACGTCATGGAAAACACCCTCCGCCCGGAGAGCAGCGGCGGCGGCGGCGGCGGCAGCTTGTTCCAGTTCGAGGTGTTCGACCATCGCAAGCCCGAGCCAACGTCGCCGCCGTGGGAAAAGTACTGGCACTGCGACCCGCTCCCGCCGCCGCCGTTCGTCTTCGACTCCGGCGGCATGGTGGAGTCGTACGCGGTGATCGGACACGTCATCGTCGTGTCCGTCAGCGATGTGGGCACCTACTGCTTCGACACGGCGAGCCGGAGCTGGAGCCGCGCCGGCGAGTGGGCGCTGCCGTTCGCCGGCAAGGCGGAGTACGTCCCGGAGCTGAAGCTCTGGTTCGGCATAGCAGCCAAGGGCGAGTGCTCCCCGTGCGCCGCCGACCTCTCCCCCGTCGCGAGGGGCGAGCCGCCGTCGCCGGGGTACATCTGGGAGGACCTTGACCTGCCGGAGGAGTGGGAGCCGAGCTGGGGCTCCCACCTCGTCGTCCTCGGCTCCGGCAGGTTCTGCATCGCCAGGTTCTTCCAGCTCGCGCGAACCGATGACAACATCATGAACGACCACGTCGAGGACATCACCTTCCCGGTGTTCACCGGACTGGAGGTGCTGCCTCCGGCTCCGGCGACGGCGACCGGCGATGGCGGCGGATCAGGCGATCATCGGAAGGAAGGGCTCCGTATGATCAAGCACAAGTCGAGGCGTTACGCCGAGCTCGACGACGATGGCATTAGAAGCGTCAAATCCGTGCTCTAAACTTCGTCTAGCTTAATTTGTTCATGAGATATATAACAGCATTGTTTATGATCTACATTTAATTTAAGTACTTCCATACCCCAGTTATAATCTATATTTGACGTTTTTGATAAGATCTTGTCAAACTTTTTGTACTCGATTTTGCTAGATATTTGTCATCAAATTTCTCCCCCTAATATTTGTCAGATGTAATTACAGTATAATCGTAGTGTAATTACACTGTAACTTGCATGTAATTACACTGTAACTATAATGTAACTTGTATATAACTTTCAAGAATCTCTCGGTAACATGTTATTTCAATAAAATAGAGGTCGTGGGAACAAATTCTCTCATATATGTGTGTGATGTGATTTTTTTTTCCTCCATAGAACAAATCTTGTAATAGATCTAACGATTCAAAATTACGTGAAACTTACATACAAGTTACACTATAGTTACATGCAAGTTACAGTGTAATTATATACAAGTTATATTGTAATTACACTACGATTGTACTATAATTACATCTGTCAAGATTTTAGTAGAAAATTTGTCGACAAATGTATAGGTGGTCCCTTTGTACTTTGATCATCGATGATTTCTCATTGCTTAGTCTGAAAAACAAATTTGGTACATGTAATTTGGTACCCCTTGCAAAAGTACTGTATTTACTCCCTCCCTCTATAAAAATATAATATGTCAGTGTTTTCACAAAATCAATATTTAAAAATTTGACTCGGGAAATATGAAAAGAGCGAAATCAGCGGATGTTCAGACACAAAGAGCTATTGGCAACAAATCTAATAGATCAGAGAGGAGGCAAAAACTTGGATCTTGGCAGGAGCAGAGGCCTTGTAGCCTAGTCCCTTAGGACTCGCGTTTTTTCCTTTTAAAAAAAATCCATATACTTGTACAGTTTTTTTCTCATATACTATTCAATGAAATTGGCACTATCTTGTGTCGGTTCGTTCAAAAAAAATGACTAATAATTAAACTAAAAAATATGTGTTTATTGTCATATATGAGACTTGTATTTAAAAATATTTTCATATGATGTTAATTTTGTAGTTGTTGATAACATATTATGAAAAAAATAATCACAATATAATGGGGACACCGTAGAAACTTAATAGGACATATGTTGGAATGGAGGGAGTAGATTTTATAAACTTATTTTAATATAAAACTTACACGATGATGAGGCAACGACAGAAGACGAAACATTTTTCACTTGGGCTAGGAGATCCTTTCTTTTACCCCTTTCTCTAAAAAAGGGAGCAATTAATCTACTCCATCCGTTCCATTTATATTATAAGATGTTTTAGGTTTTGAATATATTCATGCATAGATCCATGTATATGTCCAATTCATATGGATGTTAATTAGTGAATCATTTTTCTCTTCCTTCATGACCAAGTCCAAGAACCTGCTGAGCTTTGCCCAGTGTCCACCAGATAGCTTTCCCCTTTTTCCTCACCACTACTCCTCTCATGTCAGCAATGGATGCAGATATGCAACTGCAAATGCAATCACAAGAGAATCATTGCCTCCAGAACTTTGCACTGCATCAAACTATCTACCTGTTCATGAAAAAGGTAAACACTTTCACTAGATAATTAAAAAATTATTTTCTGTCCAAATCTTCAGCCCAATCCCTTCACCACATTTGTGTATTTCAGTTTTTCAGGCTAGTTGAGATGCTAACTTAACATTGAAGACTGTAGCGAATCACCAAGGCAACTGTATCTCAGAATCAAGATATCAAAACAAGCAAATCTGACAAAGAAAAAAAAGTGAGACTTAACCAAAAAGATCATTAGCCTAAACCCTTGTATTTTCAATGGCAATCATATGTCAAACAATAATATCATTACTACAGCTAGCTACTGAATGTTTTGGATTATTCCAGTGCCTTGTGTGCTTTCTGTCTACCAAGCATTACAACATTCCTTCATATCAAAACCCAGAGAAAAGCAAAGAAAAAGCGAAGGAAAGAAAGCAAGCAAGCATCTAAGTAAACCAGACCACCATTGTTATTATTCAAATCACTGAAAAATAAAAAATTCTTCGCGTGTAACGGTGCCACATTTGTCATTTTGAACAAATCCCAATCGGCTTGACCTGATTGGCCATGGCATCCTGATGAAAAGGACCAAAAGGTGAGAGCAGAGGAGGAAAAAAAAAAGCAATATGCATAAGATGGGGTACTCTTTTTATTTGCCACTGATTCTATGGCAACTCAACTAGGGCCCTTCTTTACTTGCAAAGTGATGATACCAGTGTGATATGGCCATAAAGCTAATATTGCTTGATGCACTTGTGAAGAAACTAAAGGCATTTGCCTGTGCCTCCTCCTTATCCTTGCAAGCCCAAGAATCCCAATTTCATTTTTTTTCCCTTCATGGTTAAGCATCAGGATGGAGGCTAAGGCATCCACACTAGCCAACAATCACACACCATAATTGTATTATTCTAGTGCTTTATCACACAGAATCAATACCCAAGAAGCATATGAAGTGGATGTTTTATTCTTATTCCATGGAACAGGAAGACCAGTAGCAAGTGGAACTGAAAAGAGCATATGAGTTCTGGCCAAATCATGACAGTATCCTTGTTTGGTGTTCAAGGGCTCTAGTGACCTTAGCTCTGGTGTGCTTAAATTCTTAAAACTGTTGAGCTACAGAAAGCTTCAGAATAATGCTACATGCTACATATTTTAGTTCTTTAATTTGTTGGGTATATAAAAGCAAAGAAACAAAGCGCTAAGGCGGATTACGCGGAAATGCCTTGAAATAATCACACACATGTAAGGATGGATTAGGCGCCTCTGAAAGCTAAAGTTTGAAAGATTTAACAATGAACAAGATAGGAGAAAAAGGAGGAGGCTTAGCTAGATTTTCCAAAACAATCAAGGCAGCAGCATTATTAAAGACAAGCAGGCAGCCACAAAGCAAGCAAAGGTGGGCATTAGAATACACACCTTGCAGGGACACATGCAGAGTCATCAGGATGAAAAGCTAGTCCATGGTGATAAGAAAAGCAGCTTGCTTGCACCAGACCTGATCACCCCAAAGCAAGAACAAGAAGAACACCTCCTCACCAATCAGTCAGTACTCAGTACAAGTGAAGCAATCTCAGCAAGAACAGCATAGTTACATATATATATTTAGATAGATAGCCATCTCATTTCATATAATAAGCCCAAGTCCAGTGCAGTGAACACAAGAAGCTCTTGTTCTGAAGATTCAGAAAGAGCAAGAACTTGTTGATTTCAATCAAGAAATCAAAGATATGTATCCTTACAGATTCAGCAACGTGATGATCGGATACCTGAACCTGGCGACGCTGCTGGCGTCGATCCCGGTGATCGGGGCGGGGCTGTGGATGGCGAAGGGGTCGACGGCGACGTGCTCGTCGATGCTGCAGACGCCGCTGCTGGTGATCGGCTTCGTCGTCCTCCTCGTCTCCCTCGCCGGCTTCGTGGGCGCCTGCTTCCACGTGGCGTGGGCGCTGTGGCTCTACCTCCTCGCCATGATGCTCCTCATCGCCTTCCTCCTCGGCCTCACCGCCTTCGGCTTCGCCGTCACCGCCGGCGGCGGCGGCACCCAGGTCCCCGGCCGCCCCTACCGCGAGTACCACACCTCCGACTACTCGTCCTGGCTGCAGAAGCACATCCAGGACGCCAAATACTGGCGCCCCGCGCTCGCATGCGTCGTTGGATCCAAGGCTTGCCCCAAGATCGCCAATTGGTCACCCATGGATTACCTCCAGCATGATCTCACCCCAATCCAGGTAACAAAAACTGATGGATATTTTTTTCTTCATCAAAGATTATTATACTATACAGCTCAAAGAACTCAAAATGAGATGATTCTGTTTGCATTTGCATATACCTTCATCCCAAAACATCATCAACTTTTCTTCATCAAAGATAATACTACAGCTCATCAACAACTCAAAATGAGATGATTTTTTTTCACATATATATATCTTCATCAAACCATCATCTTTTCTTCATCAGAGATTACACTACAGCTCCCAACAACTCAAAATGAGATGATTGTTTGCATACACACATATATATAACCTTCATCAGAACATCATCAATTCTTCATCTATCAAAGATTATGCATCATACAGCTCAAGAACTACTCAAGATGATTAATTGTATTGTATCCATAATAGTCGGGGTGCTGCAAGCCGCCGACGGCGTGCGCGTACAGCGGCGGGGTGGCCGTCGGAGCGCAGGACGAGGACTGCTTCCGGTGGAACAACGCGGCGGGGATACTGTGCTACGGGTGCGAGTCGTGCAGGGCCGGGGTGATGGAGAAGGTGAGGGAGGATTGGCACAAGATCTCGGTGCTCAACGTCATGGTGCTGGTGGTGCTCATCTGCATCTGCGCCTGCGGCTGCTGCGCCTTCAGGAACGCCCGCCGCTCCGTCTCCGAGTACCCTTACGGGGTAAACCGCATGCACAAGATCCACCCCCGATGGGACTACTACTGGTACTCTTAATTAATTAGGCTTTTGTTTTTAATATACTTGATGTGTTCTTCTTCTCTTTGAAAAAAAAATTATCTTGTTCTTTCTTCTAGTTGTTGTTGATGTTGTTTTGCTTTGCTTGGATGTTTTGTTTTTGGTTGCATTCTAATTTTTACCTCATTTGTGTTTGGGGTTGGTTTAATTGTTCAGTGCTGACAAACTCTTAGTGCTTTCTAGCTACTACTAGCTGTTTTCACCAGAATTTCGTTTTCTTTTTTTGTTCTTTCTTCCTCTTCTTGTTGCTTTTGCTTGCATGTTGATTATGCCCTGATTTTTTTTTCTTGTTGCCTCCCACTCTCTTGTTTTATTTTTGTCTTGCATTTTACCTCATATGTGTTTTAGAAGTGTTGAGAAACGCATTGGTGCATGCCTGGTTAAGCACTTAAGCTAGGTATTAAGAACTGATGGGTTTATGGTTGACGATAATCTGAAAACAAAATGGATCATTCAATTGCCAAGGAACAGTTCTGTTTTTCTCTTCAAAAAGCAAGAACTTTATTTGGGAAAAAACTGTTCTTTTTTTTTCAATTGCATGATTAAGCTTCTGCGGTACCAGTAGTAGTACATTTCTTACAATGAAACTAGATATATATTCTGATGATGAAATTTACGGTTGTGCTTCTGAAGTACTAGCAGAGTTCTTGCAGTGTACTACTAACTCTTTTTACTCTGATGTCTTCTCTGTGATGATTAACATTGCTTTATGGCTTAAATTTTGTTGCAGGTGGCGATGGTGGCGTGATAGGAGAGAACAGCTCTACTAGGCTAGCTATTTGTATTCTACCCTTGTATGATATTTTGATCTTGCCCAAGAAAATTAAAATAGTTGAGAGTTGATTCGTTCCTCAATATTGTACTCTGAACATCTGAAAGTCTTCAACTCTCTGGGTTTTCATATGTACATCTTCCTTCAGTGCGAATAATTAAGCTGTTGTACATATTTGGGAAATGCAAAGTAGCACTCAGCAGATGATAAAGCAAAGAGGTTTATCTAGGCCTTTTCAGTATGGTAGCTCATATATTTTTCTCATTATGTAGAAATTGTAGTTGATAACTAAGGGGGAAATAGGCGCTTTATCTTTCACTAGTAAGTTGATAAGGGACTCTTCAGTGCTCAAGATATTTTAATGCAATTCGATGTTAAAAAAAAATCATCCTTGCTTGTGTAGCATAATTTTCTTCAATGTAGTAACGTGAATGTAAATATATCTAGGTTATCTATCTATGATAAACCAGTTTAGACTACTGAAATGTTTCCAGCCTCTGAATATAGGACAAACAATATTTCAGATGGCGAGTTCATAATTAATAGGTACTAAAAAAATATGTGTAATGAGTAAGGATAAAACTGATAAAAAGAACATAAGAATCTGATGACAAGCACAGTCAATGTGACAGTGAGGAATGAGGTGGTGATCATTGATTGTATCAATTACCACAGAAAATGTTCACCCTAAACCTTTACAAGTCCAAGTGGGAATTTTATCTTCTGTAGATAGGCAGCAATTGTACCTAATCAGGATGATCCGCAGATCACAAAAGATATGCAAAGCTTCTACAGCAGATGTCTTACGTGTATGAAACAACCTACATTTCGGAAGCAAAGTATCCACTGTCCATGTCATGATGACAGCTCAGGATCTTCTATCAAGGAACTCTGGAAAGACTGACCAAATTCTACAACATGTTGAAAGAAATAAACAACATGAATATATGCACATCTCTGCAACCCATGAAGACCTTCAGTAACAGGTGAGTCCAACGAGAGACTACTGATTCCTAAACAAGCAGACCCGTGCTTTGAAGTACAAATGACTACAATCCATTGCAGCTCAAAACTTCCAGCTTAGCCTACACAGTCCTATTCATGTGTCCTCAAATTCCTAGAAACAACACTATCACAGGATTCAAGAAGATAGCACATAACTGAAAAGTGAAAAGCAACAGTAGGTTTTGAACTTGTAGCTGTAAGGACTATCAAAAGGGATTAACATATGGACACAAATGCAACTGTAGAACACAATTGCTAAGTAGCTAAATCTGGAGTTTGGAATTGGCTGTACCATGGATAAAAAAAAGTAGAATACTGCAGTTGATGTCTGGCAAATAAATAGGGATTAGTGACTACTTCTGACAGCTCGAGATCATGGAACACCAGCATGGATTTACTTCATGCATAATGAAGTAGAGGTTCTACCTTAATTAAGCTTGCAATCCAACAAAACTGCTCTATTCTTCCAAGATATCAGGACTCAGCCACTCAGGGAATACATAGGGAAGGGGTGAAGATTAACAGAACAAAAACAGTTGTTGGCAGTTATTACTATAATGGCTTCTTCCGAAATTCTGTAACATAAATGCACTGAAAATTGTAGGTTGCAGATGTTGCCATGTTGGCCATTCCTGGCCTCTGGCACAAAACGAAAATCACATCTTTTATTTTAGATACAACATAGAACAGATACTCCAATACAGGGAACAAAAATTTGAGAATACTGTTGATAGAAGCGGTACAACTAATGTCCCATCAAAGGATTTTTACATCCATGAATAGCACAGAACATATATGTCATCCAAAATAACAGGGACAAAACGCAGCAGAAGAAGCGGGTTAGATTTCTTGCCATTTTCGAGGGAGCTACTTAAGCCGTCGCAGGTTTCATCTCTTCTTCAATCCGTTTAAGATCAGCCAACCTTTCAGTCCATGCCCGCTCTCTGGCCACTGCAGCCATCTTCCTTTCTGTCCTTTCTGCTTCCTTTCTCTTAACAGCAGCAGAATATTGTGCTTTGCGCTTCTTTTTTTCAGCCTGGACAAACAACAGATATGATCACAACCAATTGATTAGAAATAAATGGAATGTTATTATTGACATTGAAATTGAGCTGAGATACAAGTAATTTGATAGGATGAAGATCCAAGTAGTTAGGCATATGTGTCCAGCAACATCACAAAAGATCCGTTTTGAATACTTTTGGGCTATAAATGTCAATAAAAAATAGCACAGTTAAAACTAACATAATTTGAATTGTGGAAGAGGAATAAAGAGTCACTAGAAGAGCAAGAACAGCAAAAACATGCATATGGATATGGATTTAAACATTGCTGAACACCATAGAAATTACCTACGCACAGTAACAATAATTAGCTTGTCCAGTTCCATCATGGTATTTCAGACTATGGTAGCCTGCTACTGCTCGGTGGCACGAGAACTAGAGTAATGTGCATCCATCCACCACTACCAACATTTTGCCGAGGCGTGACAACTAGAGCACTATCAAGACTTTGTTGACTAGTTAAGAAAGCATTTCAAGCCTAACACTAGACCAAGGATGACATATTGATTGTAGGATGATCAATAGCAAAATCAAGGAACCTGCCACTACTCCTACAACAACATCAACAGGACAACATACGAGCACGCACGCAGATAACAGAAAAGGAATGCGCACCATGATAAAGGCCTTGCGCTGCTTGATCCTCTTCTTTTCCTTCCTTCCCTGCACACTGCCTTCATTCGGCTGGTTCGCCGGGATAGGCTCCCCAGGCTTGCACTTCACCCAGTAGTACGGACCTGTCGCGAAATGCTACAACAATCAGCATAACCAGCATCCACCCATCACCCATACATCGCACAATCGAACAAACCGAAGGATCGCGCGGTAAGAGACGCAGAAATTGTGGGGGAAGAAACCGCAAGGATCACTCGGATCACACCATTTTCAACTACTATTAGCAAACAAGAGGAGGACGAGAGATCGGAGGCGCACCTTTGGGGCGGAGGCTGGCCCTCTTCCGCCGGGACTTGAACCCGGGCCGCCGCTTCGGGAACCGGGTGTCCATGAGCCCGCTGAAGAGGCCGGCCCCCATGGACGGCGCCTGCGACGCGGTGGCGGCGGCGGCGGAGAATGGGCGGAGCCCGATCGGATCCAGCAGCCGAAGAAGAGGCGGGGGACGAAGGGGGAGAGGAGCAGCATGACGCGTCGCGCCCCGGAGGAGAACCCCCGCCGCCGCGGAGGATAGCGGCGGGAGGGCTCGCCGGAGAGCTCGGAGGAGCGCCATGGGAGAAAAGGTTCTAGAAGGTTTTTGGTGGGCTAGGGTTTTTCGCGGAGAGGGAGAAGGTGTAGCAGCGTGGCATGCTGCTTAGATGGGCCGGGAGTTGTGTTGGGCCGCTTGCGTTTTAGAAGAAAGATATGGGCCCGGCCCAATGACTCGACTGCGGCGACTAAATTCGGAAAAATTATTTCCTCCCTAAATATAGCAATCTATCCAAATTCATAGTAGTAGCACTAAATATGGCAATTAATGATTTTTCACTCGGACCCGCATGTCATTGATACATGAGAGCTCACATATCATTGATACATTGGTGATAAATAGTTAAATGTTAAATCTAAGAGTAACACAAATAGTTAAATGGCCCGGCAAATTTTGGAGGGAAATTGGAAAAAGAAAATACAGTGATTATATGATTAATTATTATTTCCAATACTACTACGGCAAAGAGTTTCGTTTACTGTATTTTACTATTTTATTTGTATTTTTTCCTTTCATTAATTTCATGAGATTAATTAGGAAATTATACGTAGTATAAGTCAGGTAGGAAAATTGAAAAGTACTAGTAGTTGATGACTGAAAAATGCCAGTAAAGGTCAAGGTTAAAAAGAAAAAAAGAAAGTCTTATTACACCAAGCTGTTGAACTTGATCCTACGGGCGTAGCATAAATGATCGGTGCTCGTATTTCCTTTTGGTTAACGATCACGAATCAGTGAAGGCGGCGAGTCGCTGTCATGTAGGCTGTGTGGCGCATCTAACACTTTACGTGACTACTAGAGCCTTCTTTGTCCCCATGCCTCCCCTCTCTTCCAGTCCACAACTCTGCACTCCTCATCTCATCTCATATCGAAATGGGAAAAAGGACTAGAGACTGGTTCATTTTATTGCTATTTTAAACCCTACTAAATTTTAACGTTACTTAGTTTTAGTCTTGATAGGGTAACAAACTAGACATGATGTTACCAACAGTATTCTATCAAAATTTGATAATTCTCAATGTTTCCATTCATAAAAATAATACCAAAATATTAGTAACGTCTTACCAAATTATAATAAAGTTCATTTTGACATTAAAAAAAGCAAGCCCTATATTTCTGCTCCTCTGTCTACCAAACCAGCAGACAGGACAACCCCGACGACGAGCTTAGCTAGAAAAGCCGAGACATCACAATGAACTCGTGAAAAGAAACTACAAGATCTGATATGTATAGAAACAAGAAGAAATTAAATAAATCAGTAACATAGGGAAAGCGGCACCTTCACGTGCGCCTAAATCGAAACAAATCCGACCTGATTGAACTGCACAATACTAGCATACAGTAATATAGATAGCCAGAAAGAAGAGTTAAAAAACACATACGACATGGAAGCAGGTTGTATACAGATGATAAAGGCCTTGGCAATGTACTCCACAGCAATAACAATACAAACAAGACAATGGAATCATTTCACCAAAACTCCAGCAGGCAAAGGAGTAAACTCAGTTAGGAATCATTACCACATTACAATGATCTGTGTGAGGTTTCTGCATAAATACTGATAGACATACCAACAAACATCCTTGTCAGCCAGCGGACAGCATGACCAACACCTCTAGCAAAACCTACATCACTGTTAACAGGTAAAAACTATCAAGTATGGAGCGGCTGCAGCAAAAAAGAAAGGTACAAAAAGTTAATACCAGCGATAAATTTAAACGAACTTCTACTGCAAATCCTACAACAATATGGACAGGAAAGCCATTCACTTTCCCATGTTTAGTTTCATCCCAAGTTACAAAAACTAAGTATGATACAGAGAGCAAGAAAGCATTGCACTATTGCCGCTACCAACACTACAGACGCTACCTGCTTCCTATGTCTTTCCATGTATCCACGTCGTTGCTGCTGCTCAACATCTTCGAACCAGAGCCGTACTGTGCCTTGAGAGCAGCCACAGGGTCAGATACACCGCTAACCAGGACCCCAGCACCCCCAAGCCTCCCAGGCTGCTGGAACCCCGAAAGGAGTTCGATTCCATTCCTCTTATGAAGATCGGCAAAGTTTTCTAGTAGTTTGTGATCTGATGTATGTGGCGGCATTGAAGGTTGCTGAAATTCCGCAAACACGCTGAGCGCGCCATTTTTGGTTGAGTAAACTGGTACACCAGCTGACGGTCTCTGACACTTTGCCACCATAACCATAGGCTCAGGCTGTATTGTTCGCCCATCCATATGGTCAAAACTCCTCATCGCTCTCTCCTCTAGCCCCAAGTTAGCAATGATTGGAGGCCTGGAAGAATAAACCAGGCGTTCCCTTGGATTACTCAACAACCTAGAAGAAGCTGGCTTATCAACCTTTGGTGAGGGGGGCTTGCTTTTGCTTCCATGAACTGATGAACCAGAGCTTTGCAAGGATGATTGATGGCTAAGAATTTGCCCAAACAACTTGACATCACCAGGCCGCTTTTGCTGCTCCTCATTCCCAGCACTTGTCTTGACAGAACAAGGCCTAAACAAGCCTTCACGTGCTTCCTCTCTTCTCCCAGTCGATAGAACCCCAAGATTTCCATTCGAAAGGCCCAAGCTGCTGGGCCTGCCATTCTGGAATTTCGATACTGTGAACTGGTCCGACTGGGAAATGCCTGTGCTTTCAGATAAGCCACATACTTCAGTTCCAAAGTGATTATTTCGTCTCTGTTGCATGTACCCATCGACATTAGAAAACAGTGCATCATGACGATTACTGGACTGGTCTTTAAATGTTGGGAACATGTTCACATCTTTTGCCCCTGAAGCAATGCTGGCTCTGTTGCCATGATCCTCAAAATTGGGTGTAGTTATGGCAGCTATACCCTCAAAACAGATTGAGGTAGGATCAGGCAGCGACGAACTAAATTGGACAGGCATTAAATCCTTTGGGGTAAGGGGCTTCGGTTTTGATTGGATTGGATCTGCCAGCTTACTTTGCTGATAATTTGAAGTAAATGCAGGACTAATGGAGGAAGCACCATCCATGTTCGAGAAGTGGATGATATTTTCCTTACTAACCCCATTTTCTGCAGGCAAGCAAACAGACGGTGTTGATTTTCCACCTTTACCAATTGTACTCTCATGTGAACATCCTTCGATCCTGGAAACATCAATGCCAATCCCTTCAGAATGTAAACTGGATCTACTTTCCACATGCGCTGCCGCAACCTGTTCAACTGAAGTGGCCATGAGATCATCTCCATGCATGTTCACTGGTGTTACATCCTCTATGTCTTGCAGCTTATCTGTGCTCTCAGGACAGTTGATGTCGATACGAGCACATGATGTTTGATTAATGTCTTCACGTAACTGTTTATGATCAACAAGAATGCTGCAGTCTTTTTCTGCTTTGCTTTCACCTTCCTCGACATTTATGTCCACAACATCAGGCATGTTTGATTTGTCAGCTTCTGGCTGCCTAGAGGCAATATCAGAAAGAGGATTATGTCCTTGAATTTCTCCATCAGAAACAGGACATGCATCTATCTCCACTTTAGGACATGACTGTGCACTACAGATAGCTGAATCCATCTCAGCAATACAGGCTCCATCTGTACCACTCCTTCCTCCATTGGCATCACCTGTAGGGAAACCAGCATCAGCAGCACCTTGATGGATCAGATCCAAACCAAGTGATTTCCGAGCCTTGCTGAAAAAAACCTTGCATTGTTCAAATGACTTGCTCTTCACGTATGACGAAATTCGAGCGAAATCCTTCCCATATCTATTCATAGCCTCAATAAAACTTGACTTCTCATCATCATTCCAATCAACTATGTCAACTTCACACTCCTGATCTGAGAGAGTGCCGTCATCATCAAAGTTTTTATCTGCTTCAGGAGTTAAAAGATGCTCCATTCTTGAGATGATCCCTATCTTCTGGCCAGGATCAGCAGAACTGGTAATGCATGAGCCCATGCCTTCTGGGGAGAGAGTTCCACATATGCCTGCCAAGACATCAGCAGCTACAGATTCTCTCTCGTGCAAAGAAACATCCCCAACACAATCCTTCTCGGATCCTTTGGTAGAATTATCAACACCACAAACAGTCCTCAGGATAGATTTCGCAGAATTTTTCTTCACTTCATTCACATATTCAAGGCCTTGGGCTGCCACCTCTGTGGCCACCCCAAGCATATCAAGTGATGCCGCATTTGCCTCAGGATTCCATTTCTTTCCAGATACTGCTCCTAGGTAATTGTTGGCAGGTTGCTGTTGCTGCCGAAGATCAAGAAGTTTCTTAACTTCTCGGAAACTATCAGATTTATGGTGCTTGTAGTAGAACTCAATACAATCAGCAGTTGTCTTGTGCTGAAGGAAACTGGATATTTTGGAGAAATCCTTACCAAATGTTGCAAGTTTCTCCATAAAAATTTCCTTTTCCTCCTGAATCCATGGATTTATCAAAGCTCGCTCCTTCTCAACTGAAACAGGATCCTCAACTAAACCGTTCTTGCTCACAAACTTAGCACCTGCCTTCTCTTTTTCGTCAACAATCAGTGCAGGCATTTTCAAGTAATTTCTGCAACGCTTGAGCTGAAATTCTGAAAACAGCTTCCTTGCTACACCTGACATTTCTGTGATAGGAAATGTGCTTAAATTACCAGCTGCATCAGAAAAAAAAAACATAATCAAATAGAGGATCACAAGAAAACTGTTTAGCAAGGAAGATAGCAAGAACTACAGAATTAGCCAACAAAAACTTTAGTCTTACATATAAAAATCAGATATAACATTTGCAAAAAGTAACTGGTGCAGATATGTCTAGGTTATATCCAACAAACAAATACTGCCATAATAAAAACTACCTTGTTCCACTTCTCTATTACTACAACCATGTCTAGACTAAGTCTAATGCAATATAGTCATCCTTGAATACATTTTCCAGCCTAATGCGGTCATTACAAGCTAGCCAAAAAGCACAGTACATTCTGTGCCAACTTATTCATGACTATAAAACGATAGAGAATATGTACACACACACAAACTTTAGTTTTTCCTCTCAGGGACAAGAAATGACTCGATCAACATTCTTATGGTACAGCGGCAATTCAATAAAACTCCCATAGTTGACAACATATCCTTGTTGAAGCGGTTTATGTCCATAACTTTTTGCTGTGTTTGTTACAAACAAACAAGCCAGGTAAAATGTTTGACAAGTTCAAACCCGAAAGGCGGGTAGACTAGCAAAATCTGACAACAAAAAATGGCAGGCGACATGGAGGCCAAAGTGTAAAAAGTACCATGTTTTTGCTAACCACCTTGCTGCATAATTTACTGGAACATTAACAATTTCAACTTCATGGAAGTTGGCACCACATCACATGAAAGCAAGTAAAATTTTAAGCAGCAGCTGTGCACAAATATTAAAGGGCAGGAGAAAACATTTTGAACTGGCAATTATTAACTAGTGAAATGAAACTCTAACCTGGTACAGCCAATCTGGAGCGATTAGAGGACCGTTGCCTCTGAGATCCGCTCTGTGATGATCGGTTGCTCTGGTCTGTGCGCTTATGAGACTTAGAGCGCTGCTTTCTTACAGAAAGAAGTCGCACATCCTCCTTCCAGAGGTGACGCAGCACCCTGAACTTGAAGGTAAGAATCTGCTCTTTGAATCTTTGTCGATTTTTAAGTATGGCATGCTTCTTCTTGATAATTACATCATTCTTCATTTGGCTAGAAAGATAGCTTGATGCCAATAAATCAAGATTGGACCGATCAGCTGGCACAGGCTTAAATAGTAATTGAGAATTTTTTTTGGCTTCACTCCTGTTCGCAGCAATAATTTGATCCATTAAGTTATATTTAACTTCACGATAAGAGCAAGGCCTTGTGGCCAAGTCACTGCTTCCATCTGCTTTCATGGCATTAAAAGTTTCTTGGCATGGATTCTCTTCGCGCTGCTCAATATCGACATCAATTCCAGAACCAGTTTTCCCACATGGATCAGATGGGATAACATCAGCAGCGGCAGGGACCTGACCCAGAGCAACTCCAGGACAAGCAACACTCTCTTCTGAAGAAACTGCTTTTGCATTATGAGCTTGAGCTGTCTCTATTTCCATGAGCTCTGAGCCTTTTACATCAGCATCCTGCTCCATAGAAATCTTGGGAGAAGGGGTCAGCTCTCCTTGTTCTTTCACAGGTGAAGGTGAAGGATTTTGTGCATAAGTTACAGCTGTAGGTGGATCTTTGAGTGTTCTATTTCTGGCTTCCACATTAACAGATTTAAGTTCACCTTCCAAGGAGTCAATCTCAAGTTCTGTCTTTTCGAGCTCTTTGCTAATGCTTTCCTTCAGTAACAATAACTTACTGACATTGGACAGTCTTTTCGAATCCCCAGAACAGGAATCTTCATGTTGCACCAGTTCAGAAAGGACCTTTGCAAGCGAATCAATGGGATCACCCTCAAGCTGATCTAACTTAGTGGGGACTTCGTTATTGCAAGCCTGAACGTCAGGTCCTGGGATATTTTTATTGGATTCAGTGACTGTATTTGCTGTCAGTTCACAGGATTTATCTTCAGGGACTGCAGTTGGAACATGTAAAGGAGAAAGTCAGCAAGCAAAATACTCAGCATGATTGTCTTTTCGATCTTCCACAGTATATTACATGAATGCATTGTTAGCATGATCAACAGAGAAAGGAAATAATCAGGAATAATATGCCATTGTAATCTCATATAACTAAATCACGGGAAGGTGTATAAAGCCAAGTATTAGGGGACAGGATCAATGCAGATCCAAGGACAATGTAAGTATTGTTGAGGGCATTTCAATTTATGTGGTAAATTGGTAGCACAGCTATAACAAAATGCAATTGTGCAGCACGAACATGATATTCAAAGCAGAAACTCTTTTTCTGTATAGTATCTACTGTCTTCAACAAATAATCGCGAATAGTGTTTCCTACACATTGGCTCTAATATCCCTAGCGAGAGTGAGATCCAAATAATAGAACTGATTGGATCATTCAACAATAGAACAGGGCAGATACCTAGATTAGCTCAGTATAGAATTAATGAAACTAAGTTGTGCTCATATACAAGGACACGCAAGAGAAAAATGACAGGACAAAAGAAAGGGTACAAACAACTATGTTTCAACATGGAGAACAAGGTCAAAATGGGCTGTATACCTGGTGATTTACATGGCGGTGCAGGTGATGGTGCCGCCACTGGGGACACACAAGGCGCGGGTGATGGTGCCGCCACTGGGGACGCACAAGGCGTGGGTGATGGTGCCGCCACTGGGGACACACAAGGCGCAGGTGCTGGTGTATGGGTGATTCCCTTTTGTTCGGTGGCAGTTGGGCTGCCTTCGGCAACAGCTTCAGCAGACTCTGCAGGTCCTTGCACCTTCTGCTTCTCATACTTGGCCAAACCTTGCCCCCATCCAAGCCGAGGCTTCTTCCTTGGTGCCTCCTCCTCAGAGACCTGAGGAGCCGCGACGGCTGAGGACCGAGCTGAAACGTCCTTCTCTGAGGCCGCTGCTGCAGCGGCCTGTCCAACAGGCACAGGTCCAGCCCCAGCAGCGTCTGCAGCATCAGATCTGCTCTCCCTCCGGCGCAGCGGCCGCCAAGGAGTCACACGGTGATGATGGTCTCTATCCCCCCTATCAGCCCTATCACCAGGAGGGTCATAAGACATCGGTACAGCAACTGATCTCAGGGGCGACCTCCTCAGTGGCGGAGGCGGGTGTTCTTGGTGGTTTCTGGAGAAGTCGCTCCCGTATCCCCTAAAGGGCGACCTCCGGTAGGAACCCCGCATGTCACGGCCGTCCCTCCGGCTGCCACCACCACCACCACCACCGTACCGGCTGAAACCCTTATAGCCGCCGCCGCCACCGTCGTCGTCCAGCCAGTACCGGTCTGAGCGCGACGGCGTGTAGCCGAGCGATTCATCGGGGTAGGAGCGGTCGTAGGAGCCGCCGCCCTGTCGGTAATAGCCGTCTGAAATAGCAGAGCGGTTCCGGCGAATTAGAGATGGAGGAGAAGTGCACGGCGGCGGGGGAGGTGGCGGCAGCATCAGATCTGACGATTTGTGAGCGAACGGCCTACCTGAGGAGGCCGACGACGGCGTCCGGCGAGGTGAGGGCCGCGAGTGGTCACGGAGGGGCGGTGGCGGCGGCGGCGGGTGGTAGGGCGAGTCGCGCCACCTCGGCGGCGTGGGGGCTGGCGGTGGGAGGGGGTCGCCGTCGTGCCTGCGGCCATCCCTGTACAGGAAGTCCCTCCGATCCGGCGGCGGCGGAGGCATCCACGGCGTGGTGGTCGTCGTCGTCGTCGTCGTCCAGCCCGCGCGAATCCCCAGCTCCGGCCGCCGCCTCAAATCACATACGCGCGGCGAAGAAGCCAACTCGGCAGCGCCTCCTCCCTCCTCCTATCCCGGGGCTACCTACAACAAACCCAAACACGCCTCCCCCACGATTAAAACCAACCACCAGAAATCCACGGCCGCCTTCGCCACGGGGTACCACGAGCCGACGACTAACCGTCCCCGGCAGAGTCGGTGGCGGCGGCGGCGGCGCTCGTCGGTCGTCGCAGGTCGCTCAGAGACGTACTCGTCCAAGCCTTCCCTTCACCGCCACCCGTCGAACAGGCGGCGGAGGAGATGCGAGGCGTCGAGTCAGGCAGGCAGTCAGAGGTGCAGGCGGCGGCGCCGAGAGCCCCCCACGTCGGCGAGGCGTCTGCGGCGGCGTGGGCGGAGGCAGAGGCGCCCTGATCTGCGTGCAGGGAGGGCGGCGGCGGTGGAGGCGGAGGCGGAGGCGGAGGCGGGCGCGGCGCAGGGGAGAAGGAAGGAGAGAGGGGGGAGAGGTGGGGAGGAGAAGAGAGGAGAGGAGAGAAAACGGAGGCGGCCGCGGCCTGTGACAACGTGAGACGATAGAGCGGACGCAACCCCAGCCCCTTAACCCCAATTGATCCGCATCCTTGCGTCCGCTCCCCCCGCACAAAAAAAAATAAAGAAATAAATCCTCCCCAAAATTCCGAATTAAAATACCACCCCTTTCTTTAATTAATTAGTAATTAAAAAATAAAATAAAAAGGGGAAGGATAAATCAGAGCGAGGGCAACCAGGCGGCTGACCAGCAACGCAAGCAAAGCAAACAAACCTTCCTACCTCACCCCCCCCCCACCTCAATTTACCTTACTACCCCTCGCCCCACCACGCTATTTACGGGAATACCCCCTGCCCCACGATCAACGGCCAGGATCGCTCGCGCGGACGGGCGGGCAAACCGAGGACTCCTCCTCCTCGTCCTCCTCGCCACCAACTCCAAACCAACGTCCTCGACGCCGCCGACGACTCTCGCCGGCTGGCCGCCGCCGCCGTGGACGCCATTAACAGCGAGCCCACGCGCGATCGGGAATATCGGGCTGCTCCACCCGCAGCGACGCGCCGATCTGACGCTAAACCAGACATTAAGGAGGAGGAGGAGGGGGGGGAGATCGGGATCGGGGATGGAGACGATGAGATGCAAGAGAATTCGAGGGGAGGAAGGAGAGGGTTGGTTGGGTTGGACGGATTGGGGGTGGATTACTACTGCTGCTACTGCTGGGATGATTCTGATCTGGTACTAGTAGCGATCGACGAGCGAAGCTTTTGGGTGCGATTCCACCGGCGGGTGCTGGCTGCTGAAGTAGTAGGATTTTATTACGCTACCGGTGTTGTGTGATGGTGATGGAGAGATTGCAACTTTGGATAATTTTTGCTCTCGGATCCTCGTGTGGTTTCGTTGTGTTTGGGCCTTTCGGGAGGGGAGGGGGCATTGTCAGAGCGCTCCATCCCACGATGGACGGGTGTGATTCTTTCTGTCTGTCAAAGCTTAGATGTGGTTCATGTAGGAAAAATCGCGGTCCGGCTCCGTTAAAAAAACAACTTATATTATGGATATCTCTAACACTTGAATTCAAATTAAATTCCTACACGATTATAATGTTTCAAGCTGTGTTTACATATAAGGGTGCGATCATTTCAGCAGTGGCGGTGGACAGTTTAGCCGCATGCAAAACGAGAAATACAATTAGCATATGATTAATTACGTATTAATATATATATATTATAAATAAATTTGTTGGATTTTTTTAACAACTTCTTTATAGGAAGTTTTCGCATAAAATATACCGTTTAGCAGTTTGAAAAACGTGCTAACGAAAAACGAGGAGAATCTAATCCTATAAGCTGAAAAGAGCGCACCCTAAGGGTAAAAATTTTTGCCGCTAAAAATTTTTGCCGCGTCACAGATATACAGACACACATTTGAAGTATTAAACGTAGTCTAATAACAAAACAAATTATAGATGCCTCCTGTAAACTGCGAGAGGAATTTATTAAGCCTAATTAATCTGTAACACCACATTGTCAGATCATGGAGTAATTAGGCTTAAAAGATTTGTCTCGCAATTTACACAATCTGTGTAATTAGTTTTTTTCCCTATATTTAATACTCCATGCATGTGTCAAACATTCGATGTAACAGGGTAAAAAATTTTGTCAGGAATGTAAACAGGCCCTCATTTCACTAAAGATAAATTATTTACTAAAGTGAAGTTAAGCAAATTATCAAATAATTAAAATATTTTTTAAGAAAACAAATGTAGTATAGAATTGCAACATCGTAGAATACTAACTAAAATATTCTTAAAAATACCACGCGCAAATATTTGAAAAGAAACAAATGAACTAGTGAAACATCTAAACATAATTACCGAACGCCCAAAGAACACCACGTGTGGTATTGAAAAGGAAAAAATACGAATTAGCCCCCCCCCCTCCCCGAAACTATCGCGGTCGACCGAAATACCCCTAGAACCACAAAACCGGGCATTGTTCAGCCCCCAACTATGCAAACCGGATGAATTACCCCCCTCGACCCAATCCGTGGTGATTTTGGTCTACGTGGCAGTCCAGTCAGCAATTCTTTTAATAAAAAGTTGGTGGACCCACCTGATAGTTCTCCTCTTCCTAAATCTATCTCTCTCTCTCTCACGGACGCAGGTCGGCAATGCGCACGGCGAGGCGTCGGTGGCGAGCGGCGAACGGCGATGCGGAGGGTCGGGCGGCGAACTGCGGCGCACAGGGGCGGGCAGCAGACGACGACATCGTGGCGACGGGCGAGTGGAGGCGGCTGCGGGTGCGGCTGGGCGAGCGGAGGCGACTGCGGTGGCGGCTGCCAGCGCGGCTGGGCGAGTGGCGGTGGCTGCGGGCACGGCTGGGCGAGCGGCGGCGGCTGCGGTCAGCGTCGGCGTGCCGATCGAGCGGTTCCTGAACGATCGGCTCGCCGTCGGCGTGACGACGCCCGTGCTGCTGTTCGGCGACGAGGGCATGGCGGTCACCCGGGGTGACGTCGCGCAGGCGGTGACGACGCTGATGGACGGCGGCGAGCACGTTGGGGAGTGGAGGAGGAAGGCGAAGGAGTACGACGATGGCTGGGCGATGTGGCGGAGCTGGAGCCCGCGCTGGAGGTGGTCGAGATGGAGTCCGCGAGGGCGCACGTGGAGCTGGAGCTCGACCGCGCAAGGAAGTGGACGACAACGCCGCCGCCAACGCCACATCGCGCCTCGCCGTGCCCGTGGTGCCTGTGGCATGCGTGGAGCTGGAGCTGCTCCCGATGGTGCGCAAGGGCGACGCCGCCTGCCGACCGCTGTGGCTTTCCGGCCGCCGTCCGCCGGATGCCGCCCGCCTCTCCACCACGGCCGTTGTGCCCCCGCCACGCCCATCGCCGGCCACCAACTCACCGCTCCACATCTGAGACAGAGAGAGATTGAGAGGAAGTGGGAAGAGAGAGAGGTGGGAGAGTATGACAGGTGGGCCCCCACCATTTTTTAAAAAAAATGTTGATTGGAATGCCACGCGCACGCCACGTAGGACAATACCGCTTTGGATTGTGTCGAGGAGAGTTATTCGTTCGGTATAGATAGTTCAGGGTATAAAATGTCTGGTTTTGTGGTTCATGGGGGTAATTCATATCGTCGTCATAGTTCGGGGGTGGGGTAATTCGTATTTTTTTTCCTATTGAAAAAGAAGCATTACAACATATATAAAATATTTTTCTTGCCTCCTCTAAACGTTGCTGCTACTACGAGCTTTTGACATTAAAGATTTCTTCGAGCATCAAGCAAAAAGTATTACTATTAGGACACTTTACACATTTTTGTGGGGGGAAACACATTTTTTTACACAACTTTCAAAAATGTGAGGCAAATACTTATTTACACATTTTTTTGGGGGGGACATTTTTTTACACAACTTGAGGTAAATACTTATTTACACATTTTTTTTTAAAAAAAAAGTGAGGCAATCACATTTTACACAGAAAAATTGTGAGGCAACCACATTTTGAATGCGGATTTCACGTGCATGCTTACTAGTGATCAATAGACTACTCTAGTAGCTATGTGTTTCTCAATATTGCAATAGCACCTTGAGGTTAAAATGGGCTACTCTAGTTGTTAAAAGTACCACGAGATTAAAAGACTATATATACTATAGTTGTTTATGAATACCATTGAGATAACCTAGTATAATTCTTTTGGTCTCTCAATAGAAATTTTATTGGTCCTCACTAATTTCATTGAACATCACCAATATGGAAATAAGAGAAGTCATAAGACATACCTGGTGCATGTGATGTTGGTTCTAAAATGGAGAGATTTGGATGTCGGCCTTAAGCTTCGCGTCACTCATGAGCCTATAACCTAGCCACATGAATATATCAAACTAAATTAAGGCGATTTCCTTAAGCTTGAGCGGGTCATACCGTAACACCATCCCCACCCTGATGCATTAAGTGTATATTGTTTACATGCTAAATGTAATTTCGTTTGTCTATGTTTTGTGTAACTAGGACAAAGTAGAGTTTCTATAAGTTTACCATATCCTATTGAGGCAAATTGTGTGGCTCGATCATATTATCGGCAAACCTTTGCTATATATGCTTATAATTCTGGGTTGTGTACATCTAGTTTTGATGTAGAGGCAGGGTTTTAATCTATTTCCTTAAATTGCTTACAATTCAGCCTACCCCTACAATTTATGTTTTCACTCCTAGCCCCTGCCTTATACACCGTGTCATTTTGTTGTAGTAACGGATCGTCACTGAATCCGCATATGTGTAATTGAGAACCCTTTATGCCTCAACTCCTTTGTGCAAGGAGATACAAAAACACCGAAGCAAAAACAAATGAATTGTTTTTTTAGCATCTATAGCTAGAAAGATGAATACACCCTTACAAACTCGGCAATGGTTTATGCTCATGTAAGTTACGAGGTGTTTGCCAAACCACAATTTAGGAAAATTATAATTTTGCCATGACAAATGTGTCTATCCGACCACATTTTAGACAAGCCTAGCTATAAAAGTGAGCATTCGACGTGTGGTGCCATGAGAATGAAAAGTATGGATAGCCTATGACTGTACTAGTCAACCAAACACATGTATAAGGGAATTCCCCAATGCCATGAAAGCATATCGTGGTTTCGAGCTCCAGCTAGGCTCAGTTGCCACGGTGGATGGGAGTAGTGGCTTCGTAGGGTGGCATAATGACCTATAGAAGGCAAAGTGGCTTGGGGAGAAAAAGCGAGGAACACGTGTGATAATCCATCGATCCAGGTGGAGAAAGAGGAGGGAAAGGGAGAGCACCTTTTCATCATCTCGTCGCACGAGGCAAAAGGGCTTGCCGCCGATGAGCAAGAGGACCCCGATTACCGCTGATTGCCAAGCAAGAGGACCAACAACAATCGATCGGATCTGACCACCTCGCGGCTAGATCCGTACTGGCGCTGAGCTCATCTGTTAGCCCAACCACCCTTGCCTCCATGGAGCTCGTCAGCTCGGGCCACCATCGATTTGATATGTGTCGAGCACACCACTGATGGTGAGAGCAGGACCGCCGCCGAGAAGAATTTGGCTCCCGATCCACCACCAGCTCGTCGGCCCGAGCGGGGCCAAGATATGATGGAGGCAGGCAGAGGTTAGGGCGAGAGGCAACGGAGTTGGGCGGCGGTGATGCGGGCATGATGCAACGATTTGCTAAAGGAGAGAGATCTAGAGAGAGAGGTGGGGAAAGAATGGGGAAAGTGATTTTGATATTAGACCCGCATGGAAAAGTGATTGCTACTGTGGGCCCACCCAAGCTACCCCTACAAATGTGAACATAGCAATTTTTATTTTTCGTGGGGAGTGAACATAAGGTGGTGTTTGGATCCAAGGACTTAACTTTAGTCTCTATATTTAGATACTAATTTAGAGTATTAAATATAGACTACTTACAAAACTAATTATATAAATAAAAGCTAATTCATGAGACAAAATTTTTAAGCCTAATTAATCCATAATTAGAGAATGTTTACTGTAGCATCACATAGGCTAATCATAGATTAATTAGGCTCAATAGATTCGTCTCGCGAATTAGTCCAAGATTATAGATGAGTTTTATTAATAGTCTACGTTTAATATTTATAATTATTGTTTAAACATCCGATGTGATAGGGACTTAAAAGTTTTAGTCCCTCTAAGAATGGTCTAACAACTTTGATGGTAGTTTCGATTGTCTTTTCCTATGTGAAGGTTTGGGGGCACTTGTTGAGACCCCCAATCCGTTGCTCTATGCCCTGAAGTCGTGGCAACATGAAGCATCAAACCAACAACCCCATACGACAAACATATACACATGTGTGGTAATTTTTTTTCCCTTGTTACTGAGCTCACTGGATTCTGGACCATTTGGGGGCTAAGCATGAGCAAGCAGCGAGTAGTGACTGAATGGTCTCACTTCTGAAGCAAAGGCCATGTGAGATGTCATTGGCTAGTACAGTATGTGAGCTTTGCTTTCGAGGGCTGCGTTTTGCGTGGGAAAAACAAGGCAAGAAATCTTGGGGATCTATAGTGGGGGCATGTAGCACGTGAGATTTTGTTCCCGCAATGAGAAAAGAGGATTTTTTTGCAAGGGCTTCAGTATAGTAAGCTGTGGTCCACCTCTGCACGCATGAGCTACCCATTGTTTTTCTTTCTGCAAGATGCTCCCATTTAAATATTTCTTTGTATTTTTTTCCTCCCTCCAGCACTTATATGGTACTCCCCCCGGTCTCAAAATAAGTGCAGTTTTGCACTATTTATGTTTAACGTTTGACCGTTCGTCTTATTTGAAAATTTTTTATGATTAGTATTTTTATTACTATTAGATGATAAAACATGAATAGTACTTTATGTGTGACTAAATATTTTTAAATTTTTCACAAAATTTTCAAATAAGACGGACGGTCAAACGTTGGACACGGATATCCACGACTGCACTTATTTTGGGACGGAGTTAGTAGATTACTAGATTATTAGGAGACTCCGCAAATTTAGCATACTTTTTAGGGAATAAATCATAACATATATATTGATACTAAATATGGTTATATTGTGTTCCCTTTCGGTACGTTGTATTTCGACCCTGACGTTATAGTACGATTGCTCAATCAAATTGTTGGCGCTTTTAAATAGTAGTTTGGTTAGTTGTCAAAAATTTGATGCTACCAAAATGTGCATAGGTTTTGACATTATCATCATTTTAGCATAATAATAAGCCAAACAAGCCTTTTATCCGAATCTTTTGTTTGTACGTAGCAATAAATTGAAAAACCTTATGTGATTGTTTATGAAGAAATTTGCGGAAAAATAAATTAAAAATAATAAAAAAATCAAGAAATACCTTTGAACTGTATTTGTGTGTAAAATGCGTGTACATTGATCTCCTGCGTGTTCGAAAAAAAAAGTACTATACACTACCATTGATGTCTGTTTGGTTTTCACATTTTTTACTGCCAAATACTACCATTGACCAAACCTTCCACCTGGCGGCGCAACCGCGACGACCGATCCACGTGGCACCACCTCATTGGCCCAGCCCGCTTGCGTTGGTCGGTCAAACCCTAAAACCAACCCAACCCACCAACTCGCGCACGTGCAGCGCAAGTCGCTCCACACGCGCGCACCATTCGATTCCCTCAAAATGCAAAAAAAAAAAAAAAAATCCAAATCGGCGGTGAGCCGGCGATGAGCCGAGGCGGCGGCGGCGGCGGCGTAGAGGGAGCGGGAGCCGGCGAGGCCGCGATGGCTCCAAACTCCAAGGCGCAAAGGTTGGTGCGTGCGGTGCGACGATCTCCCCCCCTCGCCTTCGCCCTCTCCCCGATTCCGGCCATTTTTTCCGGTGTTGTTACCTCCCTCGATTCGCGGCGGATTCGTCCAAGTTCGAAACGCACTGTTCGTCTCTGGGTTTCGCTTTGGCTGTTGGTTTGATCCGTTGGCTCCATCTCGATCTCGTGCTGTGTTTTTCTTTTTCGTCGTCTAAATCCGTAATAATATTCCGTGGATCTTCGTCTCCGCCCAACTGCCGTAACAGCAACATCACGAACGGCTTGTAAGACTCTCTGTGGTTTTGATGATTCAAGCGGTTTGATTTGACGGGACAATCTTGGAAAAAACGATGGAGCAGGAGTGTGGATGTTGCAAACTATGGTTAAAGGCCACGTATTTTGGCTCTATATGTTGGTCTAGCTGGTACTAGGTGACTACTACTTCCTCCATTTCACAATATAAGTCATTCTAGTATTTCCCGTATTCATATTGATGTTAATGAATTTAGATAAATATATATATCTAGATTCGTTAACATCGAATATGGAAAATGCTAGAATAACTTACATTGTGAAACGGAGAGAGTACTGTTTAGTGAGGAAAACACACCAGTCTAATCTTCAATTCTTCATTTAGGAACAAAAACTCTTGAAGGATGATATATGCAGGTCCTCATCAGGCGGCTTGGATGACGTGGGGGGTGATGGGTAGTACTTGTCTAGTGTCCAGAAGCCCAGGTAAAGGACAACATTTTTTCTTGATCATGGAAAAGACACTCTCATTAGCTTTGTTTTCTTCATGGATGGGGGAAAAAATATATTTGAGCTTATCATTATCCTTTTTGTTTTCGTTATACAGTTATGTTTCGCTGCTAAACCATTTCAAAACGTTTTTAGTGGAATCTTAAGTGGTGTCATGATTACTTATCTCAAACTGCCCAGACAATATAGATTCTAAAGCTACTATAGCTTGAGAGCACTATAACTTTCCTATGCCGTTTCATGTCTTTCTTGAAGCTTCAGAATCGATGACTAGACAAATACTTTTTCCATTACCTATGCTGATGCGGACTTATAGTAATTAGTAACTGCATTTACCGTGTACTTCGATAGTACTCAATTTTTCAATTTACTGAGAGTCACCATTTATTCGATTATTTGTTTAGACTCATGTTGTGTTTCTTTGTAGGATTGTTCAAACATGTCATTTCTGAGTTTTCTTTTTGTACCTCGCGTGGTATAGTTTATACAGTACCTCCCATGGGCCTCAGAAAGGCTTATTAGTTTTGCTTCCTTAGAAGTATCTGATAGCAAAATCCCTTTTTCTTAAAATCTTTAGAACTTGAAGATAATGACCCCCTCTGTTTTTGTTCAGGCAAAGTGTTATAAATGATATCTGGAGCACGATGGAATATGACAAAATTCTTGGGATGCTGAATGTATTGGAGTTTCTCCTAAATTTTTAGGAGCTAACTGGCAGCAGTCAGCTATTACTTCTGCCATAAAAGCAGGTAAATCAGCTTAGCTGAGGTAGTGATAAGGTGAACCTTTGATAGGTATGGAGAAGGGGGAGGCTGAATTTTTGCACCTTCCGTTAATAATAATGAATCATGCTTTGGTTAATTCAGCTAGATGTTAGCTCACCTACAAATATGCTTGCTAGTTTACAGTCTACTATTTTTTGTTATTCATATCTGTCTTCAGAGTTCAGTTTGCACATGTTCTTCAGAACACTAGGTTAAATAATGCTTGGAATGTACTGCTGGACCTTAAGCATGGGATTACCTCAATTTTAAAGAAAGTTTCTACGTGGTAAAAGCTCTTAGTGATCAGGATCTTTTCTCATCCTATTTGTGTCTGCTGACTCCATAAAAAACAAATCCCTCAAAGCAAAATAGCATTTACCCAGAATGGTTCTAAAACTTCTCATCCAGGAAGTAACAGAATATGACAAATATCATCTTGTTGATCCAGTGGTGCATTGTTAAGCTCTTCCATTGTAAACAGAACTTGTGAACTCATGAGCAATGGTACCATTAAGGCCAGTGGCGGAGCCAGAAATTATATAAGACTAGGGCTAAGGTAAGGCTTGACTAATGGAGTATTAGTTTTCTGAACAATTTACTCAATAAAATTTAAGCAAGTTTTTGAAGGCAGGCCTAGGGCTCAAGCCCTAGCTGCCCTAGGCCTGCCTCCACCCCTGATTAAGGCCCGGATTAAGTTCAAATGAAGATAGATAACTTGGATGCACTATTCGTTTGTCAGTCTAGCTAAAGTTGAATACAATTACCTTTTGGACTGCTCATACACATGGTGACATGGATGCGCCTTCTTGTATTAGCATCTACTCTCACTAATGGTATAACTGAAATATGTATATTCTAAGTGCTCTTAGGCTTGTTGGTTCTTTAAACATTACCTGTAGTAATAAGCATTATGTAACCATGACAACTTTTTTTTTTGTTTTTAGCTAAAGTTGCATGGACAGTGTATTAACCAATTGTTCTGATGAGTGATGACTTCATGTACTAATTCCAGCTATCCAAATGAACAATATGAAAATAAGGCAGTTTACAGTTTGATGGTCTTTGCTGCGGATTTTACAGTCTGTATCCAGGTATAGATGTATAGGGATGCCAGCATGTATATTCTTTCCATAGTGTAATGCGATAGGTTTTATTCATTATTGATGATAGAACAGATTTAGCCTGACATTTCAATTCTATAGTGCTGATTCTATTCTTCACCACTCCTTAATATTACTGTGTGTCGTGGTGGCATTTGTCTAATCCATCATTCCAGCTTGGTGACACTAAACATCTTGAGCATAATTTGGTGAGCTTGTAACGGAGGCTGCTAGACTAGGAAGCCCCACAACTAGAGCACTCATTTTTTTCCCGATAGAAGTATATATACATGATTTGTTAGTCTTTTTCAGTGGATACACCAATAACATTAAGATTTTCTTGCGCATACACTGATACACAGCTTTAGCCTCATTTCTCAAAGGTTGACCTTCAGCACTCCTCACAGCTTCAGATTTTATGGTTTTGCCTCTCTGCAATCTTTCCTTGAGTACCCCTGCCCCCTGAGCATTTGACTTAATTTAAAGCTAGTATCTTTTTTGGCAGGTTACAAGTTGGTTGATGCATCTACTAATGCGTATAACAATATTCCTTGTCGGTTTAACAGTTCTTTTTCTGCAAATAGAGCAAGCATTTGCCTTTCGTTCATGCTTGACAAGCACAGATATCAACATTGAATTGACCAGCTTTGTTCTGGCAAGTTCATCTATTTATCATAATGAAGTAACAATTAAGAGAGCCGAGGAAAAAAAACAGAACTGTTACACATTAAGTTTAAAGAAAATGCAGATTATCATATCAAACATGATTAAAGGTGGCATGGCAGAATCAATCTATATATGAACTTGAACAACAAATAAGCTTACAGAAATTGCTTCTACTTGTAAGGTAATGCAGAAAATGATCATCAGCATTCTGTTGGTAATCTTATCCTGTAAGTTATGAACTATTGCAAACTTGAGAACTTGTCTCAATATTTTGAAAATGAATTTATCATGTAAGTTACATTGTCATTCATCGATGGACACCTCAATCACTTTGATGCCCTTACTATGCCCGAGATGTATTTTTCAACAGAGAACTTGGACGTGGAGTAACTTTTTACATCTTTATGGGTGCTTTCTTGTTGAATATTTTTTTAGATGTATTCATTCAATCCCATTAGATCATGCTCCATATACTGAGAGAAAATAACCAAACACTGATATCTCAGACTTGGAGGTAGAAGAGCAACCAAAGAAGGGCTCCTTCTGATTGAATTCTAGCTTGCCTCTGTTGCAATCATAGGCCAGAGACAAAAGACTCATATTTTCTGGTACGGTTGTTGTTTCTTGAACTATCTGTCAATTCATCCAGGAATTATAAGGTTGGGCAAAAGCCTGTTGCCTTGTGTTCTGTTATTATACTATCATATACTAGTCTATACATCAGTTTCCTTATGTCAGCCCTGTTGGATAAAGAAAAAGATAAGGAAGTGACCTACCCAGCCCATACTCAATGTATCACTAGCTGTTTACTTTATATTTCTTTTACTGAAATTAAATCCTACTGTTTTGGTACTTATTCAGTGATTGATTTTTGCAGACTACCCTGTCATTTGTCACTCTAGAAATCAGTTGATGCCATGCTTCCAATGGTAAAGAAAGAAGGGAATATGGTAGGCAAAGCATGAGGGACGCATGGAGGCGTACTTCCAAGTTCTCTATATCTCAGAGGGACTTTGCACGCAAACGGAAGTACTTGTGCAGGCCCATGCCCCCATATGGTACTTTAGAGTACCGCACTGTAACTTGCTCCATGATCAAAGTGCCAAACCCCCACACTGTAGTAACTCACAGTAAAGACAGTATTGCCTCTGCTTCCCTCTTGGCCACTTCACCATTGTTCCTGCAAGATGATGACGATGATGATGGAGAGAATGTGATAGGGGACTTGGTGTCGGCAGAAGATGGTAGCTGCAGATGCAAGGCACATTCAGTTCAACCACTTCGGCATTGTGTCCTCTATATAAAATACTTATGGTTTCCTGTGTCTTCTGCCTGTGGTGTTTCGAGAGAAGATAAATATGCAGTGCAGTAAACAATAGTTGATGATGGATCTTGATTCTTAAATATAGATGAAGGCCGGAAGGTGCTGAGATTCTGCTTCCTGGGGTCTTGAATTCTTGACCAAAAGGTCAGTCTTTCAGGATATTTTGTCAGGGAGTTGCGACAATAAACCCAGAACAAGTTTGTGATCTTTGTCAGTTTCTGGTACCTCGACCGAACAAGTTTTGGTTTATTAAGAAACGCACGGTGGTAAGCAAGCAACTACAGGTGTTGATTTTATTTGTCGCCTTGTATGTTGTACTACCTCCGTTTAATAGATGACGCCGTTGACTTTTTCTCACATGTTTAACCAATCGTCTTATTAAAAAAAATTACGTAATTATAATTTATTTTGTTATGAGTTGTTTTATCACTCATAGTACTTTAAGGCCGCGTTCGTTCCCTGGGCTGGGAACCTAACCCGGGCTGGGAACCTAACCCTCCGGCATGGAAAACGGAGCGGTCCATTAGCACGTGATTAATTAAGTATTTGTTAATTTTTTTTAAAAAAATAGATCAATATGATTTTTTAAGCAACTTTCGTATAGAAACTTTTTTTAAAAAACCACGCCGTTTAGTAGTTTGAAAAACATGCGTGCGAAAAACGAGGGAGAGGGGTTAGGAACCCTGACTATCAAACATAGCCTAAGTGTGATTTATATCTTATACATTTGCATAAAATTTTTGAATAAGACGAATGATCAAACATATAAGAAAAAGTCAACGGCGTCATCTATTTATTAAAAAATAGAGGGAGTATATGAAATAGTTTCAGGATGTCACCTGGATGTCTGCTGGAGCACATGGATTTTTTTTTAAAAAAAACTCACTAATACAACTACGACCCTGTTTACTTCGTGAAAAGAAATTTTTTTTTGGTGTCATATCGAACGTTTGACCGGATGTTAGAAGGAGTTTTTAGACACAAATAAAAAAAGTAATTTCACGTAGAAACCGCGAGACGAATCTTTTGAGCCTAATTAAGTCGTCGTTAACACATGTGGATTACTGTAACACTTATGGTTAATCATGGACTAATTAGACTCAAAAGATTCGTCTCGCGATTTACATGCAAACAGTGCAATTAGTTTTTGTTTTTATCTATATTTAATACTCCATACATCTGTCCAAAGATTTGATGTGATGTTTTTGGGAAAAAAATTTTGGGAACTAAGCTGAGCCTACGTAGGAGTAAATCTTTTCTTCAGTTGACAACTTTGTTGCCGTTCGGAGAATTATTTCAGGCTATTCCAAGTCGTATGTACTATGTGCAAATCGAAATTGCATTTCAATCAAAGGATGAAATCAAATTTTCTCTAGGACAAGACTCTTTTTGGCCATTTCCTCTCGAGGCAGGCCGGCCTGCCGGCCGAACAACTAAACACAAAGCAGAGAAAAAGTCAAGAACAATCATTCAACTCCATTTACTTTTGACATAAAAAAAGAGAGGAGGAAAATATCATTCAGCTCATTTACTTTTTCAAAAAAAAAGAGGAAGAAAATATGGCAAGAAAGGGACCCTGTCCACTAGAAGTTTTGTACATTTCGATTTCGTTCGATGCAAGCAATCAAATCCAGCGACTTTGCATTTCGGACAGCGACTTCCTTGCGCCAATAATTCAGTCGCGAGACGCGAAGCTTCGTTTGATTCAGAGATCGGACGGCTGAGGTGCCTCGATGGGGTGGAGGGCGCGGATCTTGATGTCGTAGCGCGGCGGCGGCGGCGAGGACGACGGCGGCGAGCGGGCGGCGCGGTCGTCGTAGGCGAAGCCGACGTGGGCGCCGCACTTGCGGCAGAGGAGGCGCGTCCGCCGCGTGAAGAGGCGGCGCGCGCGCACGTCCACGCACCGGAACTCGTCCACGTGCCCGAACCTCGCGTCGTCGATGGCGCCGAACCTCACCACCCCCCGCCGCCTCCGGTATCCCCCGCCGCCGCCGGCGACGACCATCCCCGCCGTGTCCCTCGCCGACGAGCTCAGCTTCAGGTCGTACCCGCACGCCCCGCAGCTGACAACACATACACATTTCATCCATTCGTAAGCTACTCCTTACTAATTAATCCTACTTAATTAATACCGTATATTAATTAATCTGCCAAGCTAGCTTGGATCAAGAAAGAAGATGATGATCGTAATCAGAGACTGACCAGTAGGAGACAGTGGAGAGGCTACTGGGAAGATCAAGAGCTGGCTGATCTGGCTTCTTCATCGCCATTGACGAGCTGATCGAGCTCAGCTGCTGCTTCTTCTTCTTCTTCTTCTTCTTCTTCTTCTTCTTCCAAGTCGTAGTTAGCACACTACTCCTTAATTAACTAACTAGATTCTGCTGGATGGGTTGGTAGTTGATGATGTTGTGTTCACCAATCGACGAGCTCATCGAGAAATGGGGGAGTTTATATATGGTTCAATGCGTGTGGAATTCAGAGGAAAGCTGGGGCGGCTAATGATTTTGCGAGGAAATTGGGCGGGAGAACGTGTGGGTCAGGACCGACCACGGCAGGTACGACGAGCCAAGATTGATACTCCTACCATATCATATGCACTATGCAGAGCTCCTAACTAATTGTACTGATTAGTGATATTAATGCAGGTTAGTACAGTATGATTCATTGATGTGGCCGGTGCTCCCAGCGCCACGGCGTCGATCGATCGATCATTCCATCGCACGTTCCAACCAACCCAATCAATCATCGACCCTGGAATCTGGATAAGCACTAATAATAGTATTATCATCGACTCTTTTTTTTTTCTTATCTTGATGATACAAAACTGAGAGAATCACAGTGCACATGTAGGAGTGCTACAACTTTTAAAGTAAACAACAATGATTTAATTAAGTATTTGTTTTGTGTACTCTAGCCAAGAGAAAAGAAATAGTAAAGGAAAAGGGAGAAGTCAACGCCTAAAGAAGTCTCCATTTCAGTAATATGATTTCAGTACAGTACTACTGATTACTAGTACTGTACGTAGTTCATTAGTTCTGACCTTCCAAAATGGGCGTTGAACTAAACTGGGCTGGAAGCTTGAAAGCCTAACAGACTAAATGAGGCCCAATTTCAATTTCAAAGAGACTGATCGATCTGGGCTAAGAGGCCGGTGAATAAGTTTGTGTCCGGCCTCTCTTTGTATATCTTGATAATATAGGAATAAGTTCACTTCGTGACCCTCAAAGTGATCGAGATCTAACCCGTGACCCTAAACCACAAAACCGGATATCTCGACCCCCAACTCTTAAAACCAGTGCAATTTGACTCCCTCGGCGGTTTTGGAGGGCGGTTTCGCTGACGTGGCGCATACGTGACAATATTGACTCGGTCTTCTGTCCACGTGGCGTTGACGTGGCACTTACGTGTCATTAGAAATAAAAAATATGGGTGGGACCCATTTGTCATTCACCAAAAGTACAGGTGGGACCCACTGACATGTGGGGCCTACATAAATCATATCCTCCCCCTCTCTTTCTCTTCGTGAGCGTTGGACGGGAGCTAGCGGCGGTGGCCGGCGCCTCCTCCAACTCCATCCACAGCCTCCTCCTCCCCTTTCCCGCGGCGTCGTTGCTGGCGGCGGCGGTGCATCAGCCCGCAAGCGGCGGAGACCCGGGAGTGGCACTGGAGCGGCGACAGCGACGTGCGCGCGAGGGCCAGAGCGGCGGCGGCGGCGGAGATCGAGGCCGCCGTGGAAGGTTGGCTGTTGGAAGGAAGAAAACGAGCCATGAGAACGGCCGCGTCCTCGCCACCCTCGGCCCCGCCACCGCACTATCCACCGCTGCGCTCGACGCCCTCTCTGCCGGCCACGACGCACCTGCCTCCGCAGTTCTCCCGCCGTGCCCACGAACACGTAAGGGCCGCCTGCGTCTCGCCACCGCGACTCACGTCGGCATCCTCTCGAAGATGGCGGCATTCGGCGGTGGCTTCTTCTGCACCTGCGGCGGCAGCGTTGAAGGTGGGAGGAGCAGCGCGGGTGAGGGAGGCGGCGGTACCACCGATGGACGTGGTCAGCATGCCGAGCCGGCCGACAACGGCACTGTTGGAAATAAACCTTACACGATGTATCTAGTAGTAGCTAGTTTTACGTTCCTTTCTGTTCCTGCATGCATGTTAGTTTTTCTGTTGTTGCATGCGCGACTGGCCTGGACAACGGGACGTGAACGCGTCTCTCGGATCGCGGGGATGGACGCGAAAGAACCGGGACGTGGGATCGAATCCTAAGTCTGTTATTTGCATAATAAAAGGAGAAGAAAAAAACCGAAAAGGTGCAGCTTCATCGCACCACAAAACTCAGCGTGTTTCCTCGTGTTCGCGTGTGTTTTCCACAGCTTGTTTGTCGATAACTTAGGGAAACCTGACAAACCTTACACAATGTATCTAGTAGTAGCTAGTTTTACGTTCCTTTCTGTTGCTGCATGCATGTTAGTTTTTCTGTTGTTGCATGCGCGACTGGCCTGGACAACGGGACGTGAACGCGTCTCTCGGATCGCGGGGATGGACGCGAAAGAACCGGGACGTGGGATCGAATCCTAAGTCTGTTATTTGCATAATAAAAGGAGAAGAAAAAAACCGAAAAGGTGCAGCTTCATCGCACCACAAAACTCAGCGTGTTTCCTCGTGTTCGCGTGTGTTTTCCACAGCTTGTTTGTCGATCACTTAGGGAAACCTGACAAGTGGTATCAGAGCTCGGTTCAGAGCGTGGACGCGAGATCGCGCTCTTGAGGGTGTCTTCATGCCTCGAGGACGCACGCACTCCCCGCGCCGGCGGTCGGCGTCACCGTCCGTGCATGTTTCAGGTTCCGGCGGCCGCGCCTCGGGCAGCGGCGGGAGCGACCGCGGGCTGGTGATCCACCGCGTGGTCAAGGAAGCAGGAGGTGCAGCGAACTACCCGCTGTTGACAAGAACCAACTACAACGATTGGTCTTTGCTGATGAAGATCAAACTGCAAGCCCGGTGCCTGTGGGGCGCCATCGATCCAGGCGGCGTCGAGCTTCATGAGGATAGGATGGCGCTTGACGCCATTTGCAGCGCGGTGCCCCCCGAGATGATCTCGACCTTGGCCACCAAGGCCTCGGCCAAGGAGGCATGGGATTGCATCAGGATCCTGCGAGTCGGCGACGACCGAATTCGCAAAGCAAGCGCACAGAAGGTGCGCATGGAGTACGAGTCGCTCGTCCTTCGCGACGGTGAGACCGTGGAGGACTTCGCCATGCGCCTGACCTCCACCGTCAATCAACTCGCGACGCTCGGCGATCCCGAGCCGGCAGACAAGGTCGTCGAGAAGTACCTGCGCGTCGCCCGTCCCAGGTTCACCCAACTCGTCCTTTCCATTGAAACTC